>NC_138026.1:57248016-57392682 GCF_964106645.2 Podarcis pityusensis | reverse complement strand
TTTAAAGGCAATATGGAAAATTAGAAACATATTAATATCTGAATCTCAAGGTCCCTCAGAACTGCATCTAAACAAAAATGTAGCAGGAAACATGTTGATACAAGTTTTTATTGGTATAACCACTCTAGCTTTAAATATAATCTATATTACTATTCAAATAGTTATTGCTTAGAAGTTTCCTTATTCGCCTTCTACAGTTTCCTAGTCCCTTTGTTCCCTGTCCCATGCCAACATTTCCCACCATCTAACACTGAGTTCTAACACTGGCTCTTAACACTAAGAACCAGTGTGGTGTAGTGGTTAAGAGCGGTAGACTCGTAATCTGGTGAACCGGGTTCGCTTCCCCGCTCCTCCACATGCAGCTGCTGGGTGACCTTGGACCAGTCACACTTCTTTGAAGTCTCTCAGCCCCACTCACCTCACAGAGTGTTTGTTGTGGGGGAGGAAGGGAAAGGAGAATGTTAGCCGTTTTGAGACTCTCTAGGGTAGTGATAAAGTGGGATAGCAAATCCAAACTCTTCTACTCTTCTTCTTCTGCTAAGAAGTCTTGTTATTGATGTATCTTTCATCAGTAGGCTGTATCCAGTGCTACTGCCCTGCTTCTACAACAGACCTCAAAATCTAGTCCAGAGAGTTGGAGGACCCTCTGCAGCAAATTTGGGGGCAGAGAGGAAGGAGAAGTAGGATACAACTGAATGCCCACCATTTTTGCCCACATGCCAGGGAGACACTGTCCCTCTTAATTCTTCTTGATCTCTTGGTGGGTTTGATACAATTGACAGTGGTATTCTTCTGGACCAGCTGTCCAAGTAGGATGGGCAGTACTGCTTTGTGGTGGTTCTATTCCTACCTGGATTGCTTGGTGCTCATGGGTGATGTTTGGCTCCAGAGAATCTTCACTGTGAGGTGTTGCAGGGTTCAGATTTATCCCCCATACTGCTCTAATATCTACATAAAAATGATGAATGGCATCATCAAGAGTTTTGGGGCATGCTGTCACATTATGCTGATGATATGCAGCTCTGTTTTTTTTACACCTGCAGGTTCAACAATACCTGTGCTAACTCACTGTCTGGCCTCAGTAATGAGAGCCAATAAAGTGAAGCTGAATACAGATAAGACTGAGGCACTCTTATTCCTATATTTTGTTTTAGTAGTTCTACTCTTACATTGTAAGTCACTTTGAGGCAGTTTTGTGTCGATGATAGATAGTTAGTTAGTTAGTTAGTTAGTTAGATAGATAGATAGATACAGTGGGGGGGGGTATTTGAATCCCTGCTAAATTTGCCCATTTGCCCTCTGATGAAGAAATGACCAGTCCATAATTTTAATGGTAGGTTTATTGTAGCTGTGAGAGACAGAATAACAACAGGAAAACCCCCAGAAACCCAGAAGACAAAAGTCAGAGATTGATGTGCAGTATAATGAGCGAAATAAGTATTTGATCTGCTATCAACCAGCCAGATGTCAGGCTACCTGGTATCTTCACTGTATGTAACGAGTTGAGATTAGAAGCACCTGCTGTAAGGGAGAGGTCTTACCTGTAATCCCAGCTAATTACAGTACCTGTACAAAAGGCACCTGTCGACAGAAGCAATCAATCCAGCAGATTCCAAAGTAGCCACCATGACCAAGACCAAAGAGCTGTCCAAGGATGTCAGGGACAAGATTGTAGACCTGCACAAGGCTGGATTGGGCTACAAGACTATTGCCAAGCAGCTTGGTGAGAAGGTGACAACAGTTGGTGCAATAATTCGCAAATGGAAGAAACACAAAATAACTGTCAACCTCCCTCGGTCAGGGGCTCCATGCAAGATCTCATCTCGTGGAGTTGCAATGATCAGGAGAACGGTGATGAAGCAGCCCAGAACTACACGGGGGGAACTTGTCAATGATCTCAGGGCAGCTGGGACCATAGTCACCATGAAAACAGTTGGTAACACACTACACCGTGAAGGACTGAGATCTTGCTCAAGACAGCACATGTACAGGCCCGTCTGCACATGTACATGAATGACTCAGAGGAGATCTGGGTGAAAGTGTTGTAGTCAGATGAGACCAAAATCGAGCTCTTTGGCATCAACTCAACTCGCCCGCCGTGTTTGGAGGAGGAGGAATGCTGCCTACAACGCCAAGAACAAACATGGAGGGGGGACATATGCTTTGGGGGTGTTTTTCTTCTAAGGGGACAGGACACCTTCACTGCATCAAAGGGATGATGGACGGGACCATGTATCATCAAATCTTGAAAGAGCACCTCCTTCCCTCAGCCAGGGAATTGAAAATGGGTCGAGGATGGGTATTCCAGCATGACAATGACCCAAAATACACAGCTAAGGCAACAAAAGAGTGGCTCAAGAAGAAGCACATTAAGGTCCTGGAGTGGCCTAGCCAGTCTCCAGACCTTAATCCCATTGAAAATCTATGGAGGGAGCTGAAGGTTCAAGTAGCTACACATCAGCCTCGAAATCTTACTGACTTGGAGAGGATCTGCAAAGAGGAGTGGGATAAAGTACCTCCTGAGATGTGTGCAAACCTGGTGGCTACCTACAAGAAACATCTGACTTCTGTAATTGCCAACAAGGGTTTTGCCACCAAGTACTAAGTCATCTTTTGCAAAGGGATCAAATAGTTATTTCACTCATTATAATGCACATCAATCTCTGACTTTTGTCTTCTGGGTTTCTGGGGGTTTTCCTGTTGTTATTTTGTCTCTCACAGCTACAATAAACCTAATTATGAACTGGTCATTTCTTCGTCAGAGGGCAAATGGGCAAATTTAGCAGGGGATCAAATACTTTCCCCCTCACTGTAGATAGATATAGATAGATAGATAGCTGATAGAGATGACCAGCCTAAACCTGAGGGTCCCTTGGGTTATTTAGTGATATATAAAATAACTGAATTGTGGGCATTGCGGTGGGCAGATGCTTATGGTGCAGTGGACAAATTCATGATGTAATTGCTATGAAGCCTTTCTCCAAATGTGATATATGAAGCTCTTTTCTAAAAAGGATGCCTTGCAGGTGATGAGCAATGTGTTAAATCAAATATGTCAGAATGATTTCTAGAAGAGACTTTAGTATGCTGGGGCACTACTCATCATGCCCTCACTGATTGTGTTAGGTCAGCAAGATCAGGAATCTGCAAACTAGTAGGTTTTAAAAGCCTGTTACTGGATGGATTGTGAGACACTGAATCTCAGTGGTGTCATGTCACAGAAAATCATTTTAGCATTTAGAATGGTGGGAGAGAATATTACAAAGTATAATATATATTTAAATGCAATAGTATGACAGTCTGGGTAACTAACGAATTCACTATTTATTCCTTTGTCAAGTTGTGCACATTCTCCATGCCTTTAACTGAAAGCCAGAGTCTAGACACATTCTCCATTCAGTGCACATAAAACCTAACGTATGCAATGCACTCAGAGAATGGTATGAGGGTATCCTGTTCATGCATATGCTACCTGGGAGATCACTGGAGAACACAGCTCAATGAAACATTCCTCATGCTATTAATGTTTAGCATTGTGTTGTAAACTTCTCTGAGGTCCTGAAAAAAATAAATAAACTAATATATGTACTATTCTATTATAATTTTGTTAAAGGCTGGGCTTTCTTGGTTCTGGACCTAATTGCAAGTGCAGATCTACAAACATAAGAGGTTTATTTCCTTACATTTGTATTTGTATTTGCATATTCACAATGCTGGTTGATGAACTTGTGGAGTTTGAAATTATTAAAACTAATGATGACATTTTTTAAAAGTCACCAAATCTACAGTGATGCTGGTCAAACAAGTGTTCTAAATACAGAATCCTCTAGAGACGCTCTGAAAGCTCTACCTGGGTTTTACTTTACTCTTCCTATAAGACAATTTCCATTGTGCATACAGTTCCTGCTTAACTGTACCACAGACAGAGCCATTGTTTACCCTCATCTTAATGCAAATAGTTCTGTTAACTATTCTAAAATACAGGATGTTCTCCGGGGATAATGACAATGTCTATGTTTGGATTTAATGACACAACCAAGGTCACATGAATGTCCTCGGGACAATGTGTTTCTTGCAGGGTAGTTATAAAGTGAAAATGCAGAACTAGCGCAGTGTTTAAAAATTCACATTATTCCAGGGTGCATTAGAGATTAAATGGAAATTGACATTTGAAGCAGCAAACGGCGGGTGGTCGGGAGGCATCAGCAGATGAAGATACAAGGCCACAACTTTATAAAAGTGAGATAAGCAACGTGACTGCCTGAACACCTTGTCTGGCTCAGTAGGGTGAAGGCGGGGCACCTGGCCTACAGACTCTGCTAAGTCACTTGCACAGGTCAACCCTGGAAAGGTCTATACATGCTACTGCACCCAGTTGAAGCTGGATAATTTTGTTTCATTAGCTAACCTCAAATTCTAGTTTTAAGTGTAGGGGGAAACACACACTGTACCATCCGTAATTTTATTAACCCCCATGGTGTCCTTTCTCCAGCTGCTTCCCCTCCTCACTAAACCAAAAAGCCTCAGCTGTTCTGTCCTTTATTCATAGGGATGATACTCTGGACCCCAGTAATTTTGGTTGCCCTTCTCAGAACATTTTTCAAACTCTACAATATATTTTTTTCAGTGTGGCAAGCAGCACTGTTTATCATATGTCAAGTTTGCATAAGGGTGTTGTGATACTGGAAGTTTTAACTTTCAGTCCATCATACTGACATTCCTAGCATGGGATTTGCTTTTTCGTAGCTTCTGCGCACACAGGCTGAATTCAGACAACTTTTTATTCCATTCCTCCAATATTTCTTTACCAATTTATTGGCTAGAGCAACCATGGGCTAATCCACACTTTCTAGGCACAGGTCAGAGCGGTTTTCCATTCACGCTGCCACTTTCCTCTGGAAAACCTGCTGTTTACCACCGAAGTGGAACAAATGTCCATTCACAGAAAACCCAGCTGACATTTGTTCTGATTCAGCAGTAAACAGCTGGTTTTCCATGGGGAATGTGGACGAGCCCTTAGTGTTGTGTCCCAATGTCCGGAGGATTGCATGAATGACACCCACCACATTCTCTTTTTGTTGTTGTTATTGTTTACATTTTCGTAGGAGAGAGAGTGCAAGACAAGACATGCAAGATAGACAAAGGAACATAGCAGAGAGAAGTGAAAGGGAAGGATAGGGAAAAAATGAATATGCATCTCAAAAGTGAACTAGTGAGTCCAATATTAAGAATCCCTTCAATAAGGCTAGAAGCCTATCCATCAGATTTTCAGGTGGAAGATAGCAGGATTCAGTTCCCTTTCTGATCAGTTAGCTTTTTAAAAGTGATCCTTGTGTGTGGCCCAGGTTAACATTCTGGGACTCCTTTTGATTGGGGCCATGATCTTCTCTGATCCGAGGAATTCAAATAACTTTTATTTCTTTTTCTCTCAGCAGCAGCAACAGAAGAACCAGAGGTAATTCCTGACCCAGCTAAGCAGACGGATCGTGTTGTGAAAATAGCAGGGATAAGTGCAGGAATTCTGGTCTTCATTCTCCTCCTCCTCCTTGTCATATTAATTGTCAAAAAAAGGTAGGTATCGTAAATTTGCCATTTTCTTTTCATTCGGTGTTGTCAAGTAATCTAAAAGAATTTTTTTCACAGGACATTTCATGAAAGCCTTTGTCAGGGACTACATTCTTATTCTGAAACTAAGACATATTGCAGAGCAAGGAACTAGTATTTTAAAGTAAAAAGCAAACTTTCTGAAAAGTCCAAGGCTATTAAATGTATACAGACAATGGCATGTACAAAACATCGATGTAATTGAAATAATTGTTTCTTATTTACCTGCTATCCTATTTCATAAGGTTTAAGGCAATATTGGTCTTTGGATTGGCTCTAACGAGTCTGCTGTATCTAGCCAGATTGTCTTAGAAAAGATTCTATGAATTATGTCACCTTCATTACCACCTTTGAAAATATTAGAAGGCAATAGTTAAAATCACATTACATCACCATATTTTTTACATTGAGTTATAAGTACACAAACCTTCAAGTGCAAAAGAGTATTGGCAGGAGTCTGAACAAAAACACTTTTTTTTCTTAGTAATCTCCAAAGGCATGAGAAAAAAATCAATAGCGCCATCTTCTGGAATAATAAAGAACTCAGGCAAAAAGGAATTATTGTAAAACTTTGCAGGGAATGGCTTATATGTTTCTTTTTAAATAACATCGAACTTTAAAATGAAATATGATTAACTTTGTTAATCTGGCATAAATTTGCATCATCCTCATCAATGGATTGTTAAGGTGCTAATAAGAAATGACCTCATCCCTCTCTTCCTGCATTTTTTCTTCCTTTCAATCCCTTTTGGATGCACAAACCTCAACATTTCAGAGTAAGACAGTTTGGAGGTACGAAACTGCTTCTACTGAGTCAGTTTCCATCTCGCCCCAGCACTGATCGCTCTGAGAGGACACAGCTCTTCAAGGTCTCAGACAGATTTCATTCCCACCCAACCTGCAGTTCCTTAACTAGAGATGCTGGAAAATGAACCTGTGCTTTAGCACCAACAATGGGCTGCTTAGGTTCAAAAATTTTGTGCATTGCGAAGAGTTTTCTCTTTTTCGCAATTAAAAAACTCAGCAAGGTACAATTTTTTTGAAAGTACTTAGAACAAGGATAAATTTGTTTCTTGTCATGTTGAAATGAAATAATTTTTCTATCCATTTTTACCAAGTAGAAAAAAAAAATAGAATTGTACCTGAAAGTCATATGTGTCTAAATGGTTTCCATTAGATTTTTTTTTAATTTTTTGCCTTTTTACAATTACCCCCTGGAGATATATAACATGGAGAAGAAACGTCTGCATTAGAAACCTTAGGTATGCTTATAGTGTTCTGTGTTAGTTAGATACATATGTGATTTTCCCAACAGTGCTTTCACTTTTTTTTCCTGTTGTGTACCTCTGTGCTTAAGAATAAACATACTACTGTAGGGCAATTCATATTAAAGTGGCAGAAAGCCCAACTTTATTAGGCATCCATGCAAACTAAGGTGCTGATTTTTAAAGTCCCAATCTCTGCTGAATCTAAAAATAAGTTATTGTTAGGGTTGCAAAGATATTTCAGTAGGGAATGTCCTTAGAATGTAATTTAGCATACAACTTCCCTTCAGGATTTGATGCTTACCTACTACCTCATCATATTAGGGGCAGGTATCTCATTATCATTTGTATGCATAGTAATATCTGATAGGCTATTCCTACACCCACAGCAATTTCAGCATCTTCATATTGGTCCTCTCTCGCCCTTCCCACGCTTCCCCATACTCTGGAAGTGCACACTGAGAGGGTTGTTATTTATATGAGATAAACATTAGGAGAGAGCAAAACATGGGGCACATGGACCCAGATTTATATTTTTAAAAACTGTGATCCTATGCACATTTGGACGGCAATGTGACTTGTTTCCAAGTAGACATGCACAGTATTGCAGTATAAGTGACCCATGGATTTATGTTATAATCTCAAGTTTCTTTAAACAAAATACATTTCTAGATCTTATAGTTTAAAAAATAGGCCTATATGCACGGGCCCAGTTGCTGGCACATAAGATGGAGGGATGTGTTACACAGGGCATTAAAAGGAATCAGGCTCACAGCTTTCCCTAGCAGGCATGGCATAGGAACTTCCCAAAGACTAGCTTGGGGGTTGATTGCAGAGTTCTTTGGGGCACTTCTGTTTGCCCAGCCTGTTCTACAGGTCTCATGCCAGAATTCTCCAGAACTCTGGTTGAATTTCAGTAGCTATCCATTTCAATGCATTTGTTTTGTGTTTCAAGTGGGAAGAAACCTCAAAACTGTTATGGAATGTCATGTGTTGAAATCACAGTCTGTCAGCAACTGTAATTTCAAATCCCATTTTTTCCAGGGTGGGTGTCCTCATACACACACGTACAAACACGTATTTCCGCATCTGAGGATAACTGTTGACAACACTATCAAAACTGTAGTTTCATCACCTGCTCAAGTTCACAGAAGTGAATTTAGATCTATTGAACCTGATTTTTATGACATTTTCATACATATGTGCCACAATGCCTAAGTGTTTTCCCAACTTGTTCATGCTGCAACATGAACAAGTTGGGGACACCTTGCAATGTAGGGACTTTCTGATAAACTCTGTTAATTTAGATATAAATGTCATGGCTATAAATCCTCCCGGGGCACTGATTTAATTGGGTAGCCTTCCTGTTTGCCTGCAATTGATCCCTGGTCATTGAAGAGAGTGTTTCATACATATCCTGCATCTATGGGTTCACGGAAGTGAATTTAAATATATCTGATATTGAATATTGAATACACAGCTGTATTCTATAAACTAAGATTCTTTCATTTGTTGGTAAATTAGCATCATCAATTTAAACCCATTTCAAAAAATAAAATAAAAAGGCCACCCAAACCTGAAACTGGTACATGATGTAAGTGATACCTGGTATTACAGCTGCAGGTGGTACATAACATGCTAACATCCTATCCTATTCCATATTCAACGTAGGCAAGAAATTAACTCAGTCATTGAGACTTCACTTATTGGACATTTTTCAATATGACAACTTAATCAGGTGTCTCCTCTAATACTTAACGTCATTCGTTCCCTTTCTTCTTGTTTCCCGCAATAGAAGTGGGCAATATTACATGTGAGCTTTGGGCAAGCGTCATTGAGGGTATTTCCTTAATCTTTGTTAATGCAGTACATTCCGAAGAGCCTAATGCAACTATATTGAAATATATTAGAGCTGGCTTAAAGGGACATTCACATGGCTATTTTTTGGCATGGTGTTTGGACATTAAAATGGTCTAGCACATCTTAAAGTTAGGCTCGTACATTATGCTTGCCAAATGAAATCCCCTTGGCTCTGGATGTTGGGAACTTCCCCAACAACACACACACACACACACACAGAGAGAGAGAGAGAGAGAGAGAGAGAGAGAGAGAGAGCTGCAGAAAGTATATTCAGACTCACAGTAAAGAAGATTCACAGCCTAGTCTGAGCTTTTTGCCTTGCTTGTTGGTAATTTCCCACTAATCTTCCTCCTTCCCAACTCAAGGGGTAAACTGAGTTGCAAAGGAGATAGAATAAGCGCAGAAAAAGCAAGTTCCAAATTTCTCTGCATGTTTGAGAGCAAAATTCTCAGCAGGCAGAGCTAGGTTGATCTCATGTGCTAAACATAATAGGTATCTTGACTCAGAGGCTTATAACCAGCCCAGACCCATGCCCCACCGAAAGCAGAGGGGGGAATCCGTGGTATTCCAGATGTTGCTCAATAACTCCCAATATACTTGACCACTGACCATGCTGGCTGGGGCTGATGGCCACAGGGTTCCTCACATCTGACAAAAGCCTATGCTATAAGTGTGGTATACCATTTGTCTGAATTGTGTGGAAACCTAACTGCCCACTGTGAATAAGCCTTTATGACTTATTCAATCAAGATTTGTAAGTTTTTCTAGAATAGTAATATTGAGCCCAGTCCATTTGAGTTACCAACATATGCACCCTTTCTCATCTTGTGGTAGTTTCAGCCCATCAGTCCCCTTAATTATGTGAAACTATTGTCATCCCCATTGACAAAACTGGAATTCCCTGAAGCCCTTTATGTTAACAAGGTTTCTAAAGTAATCTATCCTCCTGCCTTCTTTTTTTACTAAATGATTTTTTTCCTAGTATACACCACCACACTGCAAACACAATAGCATTAGACTGAATATGCTTTAAGTTTTAATCTTAAGCGCTTGTATACTACTAGGTGCTATAAATATAACCATTCTGTACATACATATTAGTGATTCCATCATGTGGTATCCCTTTTGATACTTGGACGTTATTCACACTTTTAGGAAGATCAGAAAACATACCTGCTAATTTCACATGGGTTTAATTACTCTTACGCATTGAAACATATTTCCAAATTTGATTTATTGGGGGGAAATCTGAGTGGTAAGCAGTTTTGTATGATTTCATGAATCAGAAGTGTCTTATGCTTTGCCTGATCATTTTGTACAAACTGATTTGAAGCTGAAGTAGATGAAACTCTATTAGCTGTTATAGAGTTTTACAAAGTAATCAAACTGCATAAGAAAAGGGATACTGCATCTCTTAAATAGCAATTAACTTTTTTTTAACCATTGTTGAAATATTTCCAAATGTACCTCATTTCTTTCCATTTGTGTACTTCTTTTTTTAAGCTAAGCATGTGTGTATCAACATTTTCATTTTTAAGATTTAGAAGCAGCAGCAGAAGCTCTGTGTGTGTGTGTGTGTGTGTGTGTGTGTGTGTGTGTGTTCCTTAGTATATATGCACATCTACTGCAAAAATGACAGCATAGACCTATTATCTATATAGGATGTTCCCCCCCAAAAACCGCTTACACCTGTATACTTGTAAGCAGCCATCTTAGTTGTTTGTTAACACAGCTCTGCCAGTTTGTAACTGAAAGTTAGACAAAAAGGAAAGGGAACAATTGAGAGCACATGACCTGTACACACCTGTTCTGTATGTCATGACATTTAGGTAGTTATCAGTCATCACATTTATGCTGAACTGCATGAAAATACATAACCCGTTTAATTTCCTTTTTTCCCCCGCAATAAATGAAGTGTCAGCATGTCATTTTTCTCCAGCAATCTCTTTCTAATACCGAAATCATTTTTATATGCTAACGTATTTTTTTTAATTGCATGGCACCGTAAGGCTAATCAGTGCATGAGCAAGTTTGTAATGCTAACCAATAAAACATGATTATTTTTTTTTAAAAAACGCACATTTCTCTGCTTTATTGAATGTGACCGAGTCACGCTTTTCATTCACCATTGCTTCTCTTTTTCCACTGTCTGTGATTTGCTTGCCAGGAGGAGCTACTATTCTTACTCCTACTACCTGTAAGTAGAAATGGGTGACTTACTTCTTTACGTGTTTGAAGATGCAGTATCCCTTTTCAAAAAAAAAAAAAAAGGGACAAAAAGTATTAATACTTTGCTACATTTTTCCATATAATTTTGGTTTTCTTTTTTTTAGGAGCTAAACATTTTCTAAGGCTTTTCGCTTTTATTTTTAAAGGGATATTGTATTCTAAATGAATGTAGAAACATTATTTCTATATATCTATTTGTTTCTTTCAGTTTCACTACAATTTAATTTTCATTCTAAAATCAAGTTTGGGCTTCTTTCTAGGTTCATGTAATGTGATAGGTAGTTTTCTTCATCAAGCAGTGAACTGGACTCAGCTCTAATCTGAGGCAGAGTGAAGTCTTCCCACTTCAGGGGAAGAAATGACAGGGAATGTACACTGTTTCTCACAGCACCCACCACCCAGAAAGAAAGAAAGAAAGTAGCTAGGCTAAACTTTAGGATGGTGCTAGAGTGTGAGTCTGCTTTAAACTCCACTTCTGACACCATGTGTTGTGTCTGTAAATGACCTCAAACACAAAGGGCTCTTGAGAAACCCGCCCAACCAGATCCATTTGTGCAGATCCCTTACACACGAAGGTGGTGTTCATGTGTTGGTGTTCTTTTACAAAATAAAAATGTGTAAAATGTGCAATGGTTGAAGGAAGCTGATGCAGTAATGGGGGTGGAACTAAAAGGGTTCCCCAGTGTACGTGATGCTGACCTACATGTGAGCAATGCATACACTTGTCAGGAGCCCCACATGAAGTAAAAGTGATGCACGTTGTCCACCATCACCCAGCCAGATGAGGGCACAATGGCGGATGGGTGGGACAGCAGCTGGCGTCTTGTCAAGTAACAAAAAGACATGAGCCCTTCAAGGCTTCTGTTCATTTTGACTCTTCCACCAAAACCACCTAATTATCATTGAGAAAGTTGAAGAAGGCTTCCGGGCTCCTTCTCCTACCCTGTTCTTCTCCTCACAGTGGGGGAGATGTGATCCAGCAGCTGTTTGAAAGTGATATTTCCTCTGAGCTTGCAATGTTACGCTTTCTTTGAAGCGTTTAAGTGGTTGATCTCTCTTACTCTCGGGGAACAGACCTGTCAACAAGATCTATGCCTATCTTGTATGTTGCACATGGGATGCGTTAAATGGTAGCAACGGTCAGAATGGTTTGTAGAAGCATAGACAAAGTTTGAAGCAGCCTAATGCAGGGTTGAAAAAAGCTACTAATTCAAAACAAGCTGCCATATAATATATGTACAGGCCTGCACTTGAACAGAGCTGCCCTTCAGTAAATCTGAATCATGTATTAAATGGAGAGGGTTTTGAAATATCAATTTAAAAAAACCAAAAAACCCACTTGATTTTAAACAAAAGCTACCTAAGCTGCTGTAGCCTGACTTTGTTATCCTTGAGTTTACTATGACAAATTGCAATTCCCTTGTTAAATAACAGGACAACCAGAAGTAATTATGCTATGCAATTTTCACAAAATAATAGAGTATCTCTACTCCCTCCCTTCTTACTTAGCCAACTGCATAGGCTGATGGAGGTGAACGCTGTGGTGGTTAACAATGTCTATCTACTCTCGGCAGCCCCCAATACAAATTGCTGATTGTTTCCAAAACAAGAGATTGCATGGCCTGAGCTAGAGTACCAAAGCTATAAGGAGCTGATGGCTGCTAGCAATAATAATAATAATAATAATAATAATAATAATAATAATTTTTATTTATACCCCGCCCTCCCCAGCCAAGGCCGGGCTCAGAGTGGCTTACAAGCAATAATAAAAACAAGTTGAACGATTACAACTTAAAAACAAAATTAAAATACAACATTAAAATATTGAAACATTAAAATATTAAATGTAGCCTCGTCGCAGGAGGAGAAGGAAAAGAAAAAAGAAAGGGGGGGGGGAATCAAATTGGCTCCAAGCCAAAGGCCAGGTGGAACAACTCTGTCTTACAGGCCCTGCGGAAAGAAATCAGATCCTGCAGGGCCCTGGTCTCATGAGGCAGAGCGTTCCACCAGGCCGGAGCCAGAGTTGAAAAGGCCCTGGCTCTGGTTGAAGCTAATCTAACTTCCAATACAGATGTGTCCACAAATTAAATATTTTTACAAATCATTTGCTCTGATTCGGAGCAATGATCACAAGCACATAACACTGCTGGGGATTTTGATACCAGTTAAGACTACGGATAGCCCAAACACAAGTTGTGGGGCTGGCATAGGAAAGAGAGTTACTAAGAGAAAAGAGTGGTAGTGCTTTTAATGCATGCACCCAACAAAAATCATTTAATGGTGTATTTCATCTGCTCTACTTCCCAGTGGGGAGGAGTTGCGGTGGACCGCGTGGCCACCCACTCCCCACTGGAGGCGGGGGACCTTGTCCCCCGTTGCCTGGGGGATCCCGGCCACGTCAGAGCCCGGCCAGCCAACCCGCTGTCTGGGGGGGGGGTGGCCGGGGCCATTTAAACGGAGGAGCGAGCCAGAGGACTTCCTCTTTGCTCGCTTCCTCAATTTTGCCCAGTAACATAAACCTAATATTCATGTCCTTGTGTGAGTTATTTCCAGCGAGGGGGGGGCTGCGGGGTCTCAACAAGCAACTGTTGCACTACCTGTTTGCTTGCTGCTGACACTCTTCAGAGCTCAGTGCATAGAAGTACTTAAGATGTCCTCTAAGTTTGGTATCTATAGATCACAGCACCACAGCCTTTTCATGGAAATTAACTTTTTCATGGTTACCTACTTAGCTACTTGCAAGGCTTTAAGTACTGTTGACTTTTTAGTTTGTCTTAACCAGAAACCTAGCTGCAGTCTTCACTATCTGAAAGACTATCCTGAAGGGTTTTTATGAAGTCTTATAAGAAGTGGTGCTTCAAAAATGGGTTTTGTGAAATGAAGAGATGGGACTGGTTATTCCCCCCCCCCCCTTTCCTTCCTTCCTTCCTAAATGTGGCATTAAGGCTAGTATGATGGGATTAAAGATCAGCAATAACTCTCCTATATTTTTAGTTCTTGCTATCCCATTTTTACACATGTAAAGTTCTTGACAGCTACAATTCTAAATATAGTCACTGGTAATTTTGAGGGGGAAGTGTATGCTGAGAACTCTGTGAACAGAGATTAGTGGAGGACCTGCAAATCCATGTATGAAACACAATCACAAAACTGAATTTATGCCACGTCTGCTGTAAATATATAATGAGATGATAGCTGAATATTGACAATTGCTTCACAAGCAACTGAAGGAACACCCACCACCACCATCTCATGTCTTTGTTCCCCCACTCTGGAACGAAGACACAATACTTTAAAAAGATTTAACTATGGGTGACTATTTATTAAACTTGTAGAGGTTTGCCCTGAGCATTTAATTTTTCACCACTCTTAACTATACTCGAATAGTGCAGGCTATTGTTAAAGGTAAAAACTAGGAAGGCACTCTGCCCAATTTGAGATGGGCAGTGAGGAGCTCCAAGTTAACTAAATGATGCGTGCTTTTGTTTGTTTGTTGTTCCTAAACAATATGTCAAGGAAACACCTGCCATTTACTTCCCACCCCTGCTGAAGAGTCTTGGATAGTGTCATAACTCAAGGGCGACCCTCTTGCCAAAGCGCCTTAAACCAGGGAGCAGTAGCAGGATATTTGTTAGCAGCCCCTCACCATGAAAATGCACCAGGGTGCTCCTCCATTTACCACAAGAGGAAGCTTGCTTGTGCATGGCACCCCTCATGCCACTTGCCAAGTAGAAAGTTTTGCAGGCCTTGTTCAACTCCCTCAAAAACAAATCACAATGCTGCCTTTAAAGTCAAGCTTGCCACCCCACCAGATTGGTCCAGCCAGCATCACACAGCTGGCTCAACCCCTTACCATGCTTCTTCATGGCATAGAAGTGAGGCAAACAGACCCCCATCCTGCTGCTGCAGGTTGGTAGTGCAGCTGTCTTGTTTACTGAGTGGATGTAGTGTAAATTTAGCCAAGGAACAGCTGTGTTGGGTTGACCCAGAGCAGTTCTCGACTTGCATATTTATTTAACAATTTTTGCTTTCTTGTTTATATATTCATCCAACTACTTTTCCCCCCAGAAGACTCAGAGCAGTTTCCCAACCAGGTACACAGCCAATTAGCATCAATAATCTTACCACATAGGGCATTCCAGAAAAATTCACTGGGTGGAAAAGTACCTCCAAATTATTTCCCAGTCAAGTTATGTCTTTATTACAAATTATCACTATTTATAAGGCGCTGGCCTTGGAAAATGCAGCCACAGCAACTGACACCCAACTCTTTCAATATTTCTCAGAAAGTGAAGCAAGAATGCCCAGGAGAAAGAATAGTCAGGCCAAGAAAGTATGTTGTATGTGTGGTCAGTAGTGATAATATTGGGCTACACTCAATGCATGTGTGGAATCTTAGTAGATGTTTCTGCTTCAGGCTTATTGTGGTAAAGTAGCAAAGGCTTAGCAGCACTAAAAAAACAACAACACCTCTAGCGTGGAAGCAGTCTAGGTCTACATGTGACCAAGCACACGAGGGCTGTGTTACTGAATTTGAGCAGAGACTTTTCAGCACCAAGAATCTGAATGGATCCATATCTTGTTAGCTGTAACTGCATTTTCTCAATAGTATGAGAAGAGTGTCGTTGAGTATGTCCGGAGGACATTTTCTTCTTCACCAAATCTAGACATCCCTTACAAGGCAGATTTTTTCTTAAGGAGCATGACTTCTAAGCAAGAACATGTATGCACATTTTAAAGATGTCTGTTATTTATCCATTAATATTCCAGAAATACCTTTCTCAGCTGTTCCTTAAATTACAACTGTGTCACCCATTAAGAACATTTTAATATATGTTTCATACACACATACTTAATACATAGTATATCAACATGTTATTAATATGCAGTCTATATTATGATAAACTATCCTGATGACACTTTATTTGGGATTTCACAGTTCGAAATAAACAATTGTCCTGAAAGCAGGAGTATTGATGCAATTTGTGTTTAACTGCAAATTGAGTGCTCTGTGTGCTTAATTAACACAGGTGGTGTTTTGTGGTGCTTTATCTGTGAAAAACCACCAGTATTTGTGTACTAATTAGGATAATCTAATGCAGTTGCTTGTACCTTAAGGATTCAGCCCCGCCCAGTAAACATCTAGCTTCTGCCTCTGCATATGATAGTGAATGTACACAGGTGTGTACAAATGGGAAGGATATCAGCCATATAGGAATTCCTTTGCATGCACAGTTTGGATCCTGTGAGATTCAGTTAACATTGTGAGATTCTGTGAGACTGTGTGAACAGCACAGAATTCTGTTTTTAAAAGTATAAGCACAGAAGTCAAAATATTGTTCCCCCATTTGCCACACTTCGGGGTGATGGTAGGGAACCTAATTTGTCCTACGGGGTCTCAAAACTTAGCCCACCATAGGGTTTGGGGCAAACCACGCTCGCCTGTCCTGTGAGTGAAGTTATATGATGTCAGGGAAGGGATGATTCAAGCTGCAGCTGCAGCTGCAAAAGAAAAAATAGGAATACAGTGGGTGCTCTCATACTTTCTTTGTGACCAAAATTTGGCATTTTTAAAAATATTGCATCTTTCCCCATTGTTCTGCAGGGGCGGAGGCAGGAGGATGTGGCGGGTGTGGTTTTCCCCGCGTGTCACCACTGAGGAGGGTGGCAAAATGCTGGGCGGCACTTAACGCAGGGCCTGCAGTGTGCCCGAGCCACACATCTCTCCTGGGAGAGATGTGGTGGCTTGGGCACATGCAGGCTCCGTGCTGCCCAAACGGTCGGCCTTCTGCCTCCCCCCCCCCAGCTGTAGGGCGGCTGAGTGGGAGAAGGCAGGCAGACTCCGGAGGCCCCGTGGTGCACCCCACCCCTATGGGTGGCTTCCTTCACCGCTGATGGTAACAGAAATAATTCTTTCAGCTGTGGCTTAAATGCAAGCCTGCACTGTACTGGGCTTGAAATTTAAATGGCTTGATGTCATAAGACATCAGGTGATGGATAGATGGGAAGCCTACTTCTGGATCAAGGGCTGAATCCAGTTCCTCACTTCTGGTGCAGGAGAACAGCTGGCGCCTTCATTATATACCTTTAGGCACCAGGCAAAACCCTACCTCCTCAGCCAGGCCTTTGGCTAATTAACATCCTATACCCTTTAAAATATGTTTGGTCGGGAGGGGAGGTTATTGGGGTTTTGGGGGGGGGCGGTTCTTATTTTATTTTGTTATCTTTCTATTGGTATGTTGTGAACTGCCCTGGGGTCTATGGATGAAGCGCAGTGTACAGATTGATTGATTGATTGATTGATTGATTAATTCAGAGGTGATCTGTGAGATGTAATCCTAACATGAACAGAACTATCTTCCTTTTGTTGTGCTGTTTGCATACCTTTGCCAATCTAAGCAATTGAATGATAGATGTGGTAGAAAAACCAGAAAAATGAATTCTCTGACTACAAATCAAAACATAGGTCAAAGATCGTTTGATATAATTATGCTGTTTATTTGTATAAAGGTTAAATTAAAATGGAATTTTGTTTCCAATTTGAGTATTTTGGCATAATTGCATGGAAAAACAGCAATTAAAGGGAGAGAAGAATATGAATTTGTAAACAAAAACATTTCTACACGATAAATATTATCTCACAACAAGAAATAAAAATAATGGCATGGATACAAGTTTGGATCACTGCAATGTGTAAATTTGTCCTGTAAACTTCTAAGAGTAGCTTCATCATTGGCAGTAGCAAGTTGGAAGCACAAGTGCTTAATGTTTCCAATGCTTGCACTGTTCTTGACAGGCTCCTTGTGAAACTAAACCTGAACTCTCAATTCTACCCACTTGAAAGCAAGTCCAACTGAAATATTTCCAACTTATTTCTGAGTTGATGTGGTTAGGATCAGGCTGCAGGTTACTAAAGATGAAAAGTGCCCAAGTTGAATACCCTTCCTGTGCAAGTTCCTTTCCAGACATTACAACGGCAACTCATCATCTGAAACTGCAAGGCACTTGAACATTTTCGTGGTTGTGGGTACCAGAGCGTCTAAAGCTGCTCTTAAGTTTGAGAGATTCTTTCACTTTGGTACTGTTACATGTTATTGATCACCAGATGGAAAAATTATGATGACTTTCATTTTTTTGCTTTTTTCTTTTGGCTTTTGGCTGGGCAGCAAACTTGCTAAGAAACGCAAAGATGCAATGGGAAACGCCAGGCAAGAAATGACCCATATGGTGAACGCAATGGATAGGAGTTACGCTGATCAAAGCACGCTTCATGCAGAGGACCCTCTCTCGGTCACCTTTATGGATTCCCATAACTTCAGTCCCAGATGTAAGTACAGTAGTGGCAGAGCTTAAATGTTCGTTGTAACTGAAGCTGGCAACTTGCTTTGTTTCTGTGTATAGGTGCTCTGTAGAGGTGCTGTTACATTTACACTAAATAAATTAATTTAGTGAGACACTTGAACTACAGTGGTACCTCGGGTTACATATGCTTCAGGTTACATACGCTTCAAGTTACACACTCCGCTAACCCAGAAATAGTGCTTCAGGTTAAGAACTTTGCTTCAGGATAAGAACAGAAATTGGGCTCCGCCGGCACAACAGCAGCAGGAGGCCCCATTAGATAAAGTGGTGCTTCAGGTTAAGAACAGTTTCAGGTTAAGTACGGACCTCCGGAACGAATTAAGTACTTAACCTGAGGTACCACTGTATGCAACAGTCACACCCAACCCCAATTTTGGGTGATGGCCCCCCTCCTCCAGCCACTCCCAGTAGCAGTACAGCCGTAGCTTGGATCTCAAATGCTTTGACTTCCAAACAAATCGACTCCCAGAAGTTGAAATTGAAACCCGGAAGTGAGTGCTCCAGTTTCTGAACGATTTTCAGAAGCCAAATGACTTCTGCAGCTTCTAATTGGCTGCAGGACGGTCCTTGGTTTTCAAACGGTTCCAGGAGTTGAACAGACTCCCAGAACGCATTCTGTTCGAGAACCAAGGTACGACTGTATTGGTTCAGGAAGATCCCTCTCAGGCCAAACCTCCAGAGAGTATTTTTGGCAGGCGTGGTTGGCTGCAGGGTATTGAGAACTTCCCATCAATGATCTATACACTGTAAAAATGTAGTATCATGTGACAGCCCTCTAAGACATTCAAAGTACATTGTTGACTTAGCTGGTCCCTTTCCTAACTAGTGTACTATCTGGCTCAGAGATTGCTGCAAGCTGTTTGGGACAAAAAACATGGATTATGAGACTAGGTACCTTTTTGCCCAGCCTAGTTATTTCTACCATTTTCTAGGTGCTCATGTAATAGCAAGCACGATGGTAGCATTCTTAAGAAAAGAGCATATGTTGGCCCTTCTTTCCTTAGCCAAGATAAATCAATTAACTCTCTCAGTGCCTTGCTGTGCCCTGTTCTAGTGATAGTCCATATGTCAAATTTTCCACTTGAAGGGTGGGTTAAAGACACTATGGGGGATTCAATTTGAGAGGGGTGGTAAGTGCTCATGGTAGATTACCTCTTCTCCTCAGTCTCAGGTTTGTACCTTGAAATATCTTTTTTCCTTCCCTACTGGAACAATTTGTTCCATTAGTTCCTGCAAGAGTGGGAGAGAGACCCTGCAGGAGCCCAATCCAAGGATGAGGGAGAAGACCTCCTTCTCCACAGGTCTTCCACAGGAGGGTGGCCTTCTCCCTCACCATTGAATTTGGCTTCCACTCCTCTCTCTAAAATGGGGTGAGCTCCCGTTGCTTGGTCCCTGCTCCTGCCAACCTAGCAGTTCGAAGGCATGTCAAGTGCAAGTAGATAAATAGGTACCGCTCCGGCGGGAAGGTAAACGGTGTTTCCGTGCGCTGCTCTGGTTTGCCAGAAGTGGCTTAGTCATGCTGGCCACATAACCCAGAAGCTGTACGCCGGCTCCCTCGGCCTATAGAGCGAGATGAGCGCCCGCCACCCCAGAGTCGGCCACGACTGGACCTAATGGTCAGGGGTCCCTTTACCTTTTAATGCAATGGAAGGCCAATTTTAAGACATTTGTAGGGCTTAAGCAGTTGGTTTGGGATGCCAAAGCCTCCACAGTCCTTGGCTGTTCCCAAAGAAAGCTAATTATCAGCCAGTGAAATCGGAAATTCTTCTCTTGCTTAGAAATAATTTGGAAGTGTTAAAAAGCTCACTTTTCCTTTAAAGTGAGTGTTTATGAGCCCATGCAGTTCTTTTCCATGCCTGCCTTGGGAGAAAGGCTCCAAGATCCCTAAAAGGAACAGTATGTAAATTAGGCTTAATATGCCATAATTTACTAAGAGTGTAGTGTGAAAGTAAGGTGTCCACTTGCTGATTTAAGTACTTGTGATGTTTCACTTTTCTTTCATCAGAGAATTTGCTGATGAATGTTTCAATCAAGGGCATTTCAGCTACGCCCTGTGAAAAACACAGGGTGCATTTAGGCTAGAACTGAGTTTCTAATAGCAGCAATTGCTTCCTAACTGTTCAATTAGCTGTTGGCAGCTGCACTGGCAAAACTACCTGAGAGTTTACTCTGTGGCTGTCAAGCACAAATGTTTAGAAGATAGCCTAATTGGGTCGTAGTGGATAATTTTGTGCGTTTATGGCATTGTGTAAAATGCAAACATTGCTTTCAACAAAGCAGACTGTGTGTTCTCTGTTTCACTAATAGACACTGCTATGTGACTTTATAAAATTATCTATGTTTCTTTATTGATAAAACAAAAAATACACCAATTGAAGGTAATGTATTTCTTCACGAGCTTTGTTTTCCTGCAGTGCCCAATGATCCACTTGTGCCGACTGCTGTGTTAGGTGAGGACCTAGTCCATAATCTCTTCCTTCATGGATTTCATCTCCTTGCATGGTTTATAACTCCTGTCAACCAATATATTTACTGGGTGTCTAAACAGCTTGTTTCAGACTGAAAATATAAGCCTGCTGTTGGCAGAACATTCGGGTGTACTCATTTTCCTCGGGCAACATCAAACAGTCAAGAGAAATGAACGGCCTTCCTGGGCTTGAAATGTGCACTGGAAGCTGGTTTCTCCCTCACTTTGGGAGGCTAATTGTTGGTTTTCACAGCTTAATTGGTGGTTGCTTCAGTGATATTTTTGTTTTCAAAGCTGACCTTGCTTTAGAAACAGTGGTGGTTTCACATATTCAACCTGATATGGTAGTGTGATTATGGATGCTTCCAAAAAGGCATTTATTGTAGGATCAGTGCTACTCATGTATGGAGGTTTCTTTCAGTGTCCACACAATGTGTCAGCATCAAAATGCCAGTCTATATACCCTCCCCCTGCATTTAATCCCCATTTCCCCTTGCCAACACCAAAATCCAATGTGGTTTTTTTAAAAAAAGAGTAGCGACCAGTTTGCAGCAAGTGACTTTTTAGCCATATTATGCTCCTGTCTGGAAGCACCCTATATCACTGATCTTCTGCAGAATAAAATTTGCTTTTAAAACTAAAAACTGGCATTGAAATAATAACCAATTGATACCTCAAAGTTTGTTTCGAAGCACCACCGCTGCAAGCTACTGGGGAAACTAGAGCACAAAGAGGGAGGATTCTGAAACCAATATTAAAGATCGGAAAGGGACTTTTCAGGAGACAAGACTAAATAGAAAATGAGTATTCAGCTTCTATTGTTTAGAGTTGCATTCCCCAAAGGAGACAGTCCTTAGCTTTAAGGGTGCTGTTGAGTCCCACTTTTGAGATGCATATTTCCCATTTGTACCACTCTGTGACACAGACAGTCGGTTAACTAGCTTCCTTCTTAGAAAATATATTACCTTGTGGCAGTTTTCCATGCCCTGGTTAGATTACTATACAATACTTTACACGAGGCTGCATTTGAAGGCTGGTTGGGCTGTTAACAGTGACATCCGGAAACAAGCACATCCTGTTCTTTACTAGCTACCAATTTGTTTCCACATACAATTTGAAGGGCTGACTTTGACCATAAAGCTATAGACAGCCTAGGGCCTGGCATCTGAAGAACCGCCTTCTTCTGTATGAACTTACCTAATTGTTGAGATCATCATAGGAATCCCACTTCTAGTGCACCCATGTTCTTTAAATGTGGTGGGTGTCCACCAGCGACAGGGCCTTGCAAGTGGCACCTCATCTGTACAATTTTCACCGCTTGTGTGTGTTTTCCCATCCATGTTTTGAATGGCTTAAGAAGTATGACTGGTGCTTTTACATAGCTCTCAATTTTTCTTATTTACTTACTTGTTGGGCGTTTTCAATAATATTGGAATCTCCCTGGGAGATTTTATATTGAAGGGTAAGGTAGAAATGTTTTAGAGAGAAAAGGGTCTATCAAATATCCTGGTCCCAAGTAATTTCGGGTTTTATAAGTCAAAGCCCGCAACTGGCAGTGCGTCGAGAAACACAATGTGTTCAAATCTGTGCAGTTCAATTGAACCAATGGAAGTTTGAAATTATCTACAAAGGAAATTCCATTAAAACGCACAGAGGTAATCTAACCTAGATGTTATAAGAGCCTAGATAGGAGAAGAAAAGACTAAGGAGAGAACCCGATAAAAGTTTGGAGTGAAGTCCCTAAGATGGTTGGATGGCACCTTGTACGCCTCATTTTGGCAACTCCTGCAGCCAAGCTGGTGCCAAAAGTATTGCTCTGCTTTGATTTGGACCACATCAGCGATGCTGAGGGGGGGAGTCTTTCTTTCTGGGCAGCCCAGGACCTCCATACACACTGCCCAGGCTTGCACCTCAGAGAATTCGCTTTGGTGCTGCTAATGCAGCCCTTTGACTTCACCCCCAGAGGCGCACTCCATTTTCCTTCAAGACAGACGAATGCAAACAATAATAGATGGGAGGAACTACAGCCGTAGCACTTTGCGTCACAAGTGCTACTTGAACAAGGAGTGTCAGGTCCAGATTTAATGGCACCCTCAGCCTGCCAGTGCACTTCCCACAGAGTAGGCCAAAGACTATCAAATCATCAGTAGTACTGCATTGTTGTTAAGGATGAGGCCTAACAAACTCAGTCCAGACGTTACCAGATCCAGAAACCCATTCAACATTTCTTTTGCCATTCCCAGTCCATATCTGCAGACAGCTTAATCCTGAAGCCTAATCAGCATGTGATTCAAGATAGAGTCCTATGGAACCTACCTGACAGGTAGCAGCAACCATTAAAATATTGTCTCCCAGTCTCCCATACAGTAATCCAGAAGGATATCTTAGTTGAATCAAAGGCCAGCATAGGAACATTTGTTTTATCCTTTTCCTAGCATAAATCAACCAGTAGTACAACCAAATGAACTCAAGTGCTAAATGCTGGCCAGAAACTGCATTGAAATGGATCCAAATTCAAATGGAAACTGATGCATACCCAAAAAGCTTATCACCGTATAGTGACCGCCTCAAATTCCCACACCCTTTGCCATATTGAATTCAAGCATCCCCCTCCCCTCCCCAAAATACATGGCAGTTTGGGGGCTTTGGACATGATTTTATAACATGAGGAATAAAAAATTTAGATGTCCGTGTCTCAGGCCCTTTGGAACTTGTTATAACTTTCTGAGCTAAAAGAGTTAGGCCAGAATCTAAAAAACCATTTTAGCTGTTATCTAAGGTTAGAGCACATCCCATGGGACTTTGAACTACAGATTCCCTTGCCATATCACAAACTGTTTTTAAAAATACCCCCATTTTTGTTTTTAAAAAGCAGCTTACAATGTGGCACAGGAAGTGGTGTTTGAGAACCACACTTCCCTGTCTTATCTTAGGTGGATGGAGCTAGTTCATTGTACATATTACATTTTTATCTTGCCCTTATAATAAGGAGCTTAGGTTGGCTTCCATGGTTCCCTTTCCCCTTTATTCTTTAAAAAACTTTGTGGAGTAGGCTGGGAATTTGCCCAAGGCCATCCTATGGGCTTCATGACTGGGTAGGGATTTGAAATCAGGTCTACTATACTATAATAGTAGCCCCAACTCAGGGCTCCATAGCTGGTCAGATATATGGATGTGGGTCTCCTATTCACACATTCAGCATTGTGTCAAATGTCCCATGCTTTTTCTTCAGCCATTTAGTAATGATTTGATTACAGCTTTAAATTATAATTAACATATCTAAATAATTGCTAATTTTAAACTCGCTGATTGGGTGCTGTTTTCCTAATCCTTTTCATCAAGAGGCTCTTGCTGCCATGTACTCACTAAACAAGTATATTTGATGTGACATTAGAGCTATCAAAACCTCCAACTGAGTTAGGTGAAACAAATCTTTTGACATGCAAAGGTTAATCTGTTCGAATTTTAGTGAGACAGGCAGCTGTGAAGAGCAACCCCAGGGCAAAACTGAAAGGCGGCCTGACAGTTTCAGCATGCATTCACATCACAGTGTGGCTTGTTGTTTGTTGTTCATTGACAAATATTATTTACGTGAGGCAAAATGTCTTAGTTGGAGTTCATAAGAGCTTGTATTTATGTTAGAGATTTGATACCATTGCTCATTCTTCCTTTTTTATATTTGACATTTCATTTCATTTCATACATACATACAAAAAAATGGCTTTGTAATATGTGCATGTCTGTGGTGATTAAAATTGCACAAAGTTGTTTAGATTTCTTTATGATTCCAAAATTGTAGAAGCTATTTTAGTTACCATTGTTACAAAGCTTCTACAGCTTTTAAGCTTAGCTTTGACTGTTTTCTAACATAAAAAAAGTTTTCGAATGTCTCAAGATTTATTTGCTTTTTTTAATGCTTCAATGGGCTACAGTCCCTATAACTGGTAAGTATTTGAGGAGACAGGGTGAGTGTGTTGAGATGTCACACTGAACCATAGAACACATAGCCATGAAACATAGTTTCAAGTTAGCTTATTTCAAACAAAACATAATTAACATTAACCAGGGTTTTAGCTGTTCAAACAACATGCATTACTGTTCAGAATCAACCTATTACTAAACAAAAGCTTCTAAACTAATTCTCCTCAGAAGAGGTAAACTGGGATTGCACAAGTCTAAGCCTTGCATAGGCTGATCCCCATCCTGTGGAACTATGCTTTATAGTATATTGTGTGAATGTTGGCTGGGTAAATGAGGTGATTTATATTACAAGATACATGGTATAATGAATGAAATACTATCTTTAATATGACTTTGATTTGTCATTCACACTGTTACTCAGTTTAATGAAGCACACAATGATTCAAATTAAAACCCCATGAGATCATTTAAGGAGTGGGGTTATTTACTTTAATATAATAACATGGTTGCTTTTATGGTACTTAAAAATGACTTTGGATTTGATCTTTGTTGGACTTTGATATGTGTCTGTTTTGAAATAGGACCCCTCTTTGTTCAGTTCAAATGTTTCTTGTTGGTGGAGTCAGATCAGTGTGGAAGAAGTAAATTCCTAAAATTCAGATTTGGAATGCAAGTAATCTGCTACCAAATTGGAAGCTTCTGTGTTCTGTCAGCATCTTGTACAAGATTGGTTCAAAATAAATGTGAAATAGTTGTAGAAGATGACTATTGGCAAAGCTCTGCCATACAATACAGTCACACATGTGTTTCTTTTTCATGTATTTTCCAGGTGTATTTCCCATGTGTTGGCTGGGGAAACTGTGGCTAGCAAGCAGCTGGATAGGGCTCTATCATGCTAGACAAGTGGATTCTTATAGTCATTCTGAAGCTGTCAAACCCAAGTTTAAATTTGAACATATACCTATGTCAATGGAGTGGGATTTCAGTTGAAGGAGTTGATGTGTTTGAAAATGTGAAGGGCCTTTAGCTGTATCTGATTGTACTGATGCTAACATCAAAGCGTCATTTTATGCTGTGTGCACTAGGTACTCTGATCGTCAGATTAACTTTTATTTGTTAATGTATATTCTTCTCTAAAACAATCTGTGTTGCTTAACTAGGTAACTATGTTATAATATAATGCAAAATTGGCATAGCAGGATCAGATCAGGGTAGCGAGGTGGATTTTCCAGAAAATTTTGAACAGGGGTAGCTTGTATAGGGAAATTTTAAGTTTACACTGAATTTTTTTTCTGATGTCCCGGAGAGTGGTGTAATTTGACATGCTTATTTTACATGTTTATCATAAGAAAATTACCTTATGTTAATTTTTTTTGTCTAAATACATCACAAGTGTTTGACCAGAAATACACAAGAAGGAAAAACTAAAGCATGCTATGTGGTCTAAATGGTATATAATGTAAAATAAATTGTGCTGGAATACTTGTAAAAAATTAAAAACAATAGCATGTACTTCCCCTGCATTTTTTACGGGGGGTGGGACCAAAGGTACAGAAAACTCTTGCCACTAATAAAT
Organism: Podarcis pityusensis; assembly: GCF_964106645.2. Lineage (NCBI taxonomy): Eukaryota > Metazoa > Chordata > Lepidosauria > Squamata > Lacertidae > Podarcis > Podarcis pityusensis. The sequence continues at coordinate 57,366,398 of NC_138026.1, read as the reverse complement.
TTGAGCAACACAAAGAAGTTGCTATGGCTTTTCACCTGAAAACATTAACGACAACTTTAAAACCAGAAACTTGCCTAATACTGTATTTGCATCCACTCATTGTTACTTAATGAACATCCAAAATGGGGGGGGGGGGGTCGTCCATGGCAAAATAAAGCACTGTTTGTTTGTTTTTTTCTTCTTTTGGACATTTTTCCAACTTGCACCACTGAATGAAGTGAATTTTGTCCATTCTGTTTCTGGTGCCTGGCCAGATACCTCCAAAAACACTTAAGCAGAGTGTGAAGACAACAGCCCTCTCTAAAAACAAGATCCCTTTGAGAGTCTTAAAGGCCAACAATGGTTCAGTTTACGTTGCACATACCGATTATTTCAGGGTGAACTCTTTTTGTGCAATAGTTCTTTTTCTCTCTCTCCCCCTCCAAAATCTCCAAGGGTACATGAATTACCTCTGTGCAGCAGCCATAAAATGTAAAGCCAGCCTCTGGTCCAAGCAAGATTGACAGCTTTGCTTGAAGCATTTACTCTTATCATGTTCTTAAGGGAAGATAGATCACAGAGAGCAAGTCCATGTGAACTTGTAGCAGGTCTTGAGGGCTCCAAGGCAGCCATAAATAGAAGGTTACTGCTTACTCAGTATGTGTATGGGGCATATAGAGGTTGCCCCATACACATGTTGTAAGCTACCCTGAGGCCCATCAGCTGTATAGAAAAGTTGAACAGCAGTTTGAGCCTATTCTGGCAATTTGTGCTGACTAGAGTTGGCCAACGCAAACTGAGTTCAATTATTTACTGCTGGACAGTGAATTTGATTTAAAAAGGGGGGGGGGCATGTAAAATTATCTTCTGTGCTGTCATCCTGGTCCCAGGTGGAATTAGCACTGCCTAGTTCTCAAGATAAGAACAGACCTTTTTCCAAAACAATGCTTTTCAAAAAGCCAGAACAAATTTGTTGTGTGCACATTCCTTATTGTGGCTTCCAAAACCTTTACAGAGTGCAGCAGCGAGCTGATTTAAAACTGGACTGTATCTTGGAGTATTTGAGTTTGATTATTATTCTCTGGATTAATATCACCACAGATGAAAACCACAGTGCAACAGCAGAGTCAAGTCGTCTGCTCGATGTACCTCGCTACCTCTGCGAAGGAACAGAGTCGCCATACCAAACAGGCCAGCTACATCCTGCTATAAGAGTAGCTGATTTGCTGCAGCATATCAACCTCATGAAAACATCTGACAGCTACGGTTTTAAAGAAGAATATGAGGTAAAAATGTCAACAGCTGTGTTTTTTCAATAACTTAGGAGAGGCCCGTTGAGAGTACAGCTTCTTGTTTTCACGAGTTCTTAATTACAAGAAGATTAAAATGAATGTTTAATTGGGATTAAATTGTTAAAAGACCACTTCTCTGTGAACCATGAGTCAATGAAATAATCCCAAAGAGAAACTTTGAAATTTCATTGCTTTAGATGCTATGTCATAAAGCATTACAGAGGGTGTGCTTGAAACATCCACTCTCTACCGAAAGTCCCTCCAGTTCTGCAGCAAATTTTTCATAACCATTTTTAAGTCAGCTGTTTTAACACTGATATTTATGTCAGATAACTGGTTGCTATCAGGGTATGGAGAGAGGAGGATTGTGATAGGTGGATCCATCCAACCCTACCTGGTCTCAGGCTTTTGGTTGGCCACTGTGGGAAATGGGGTGGTAGACTAGATAGGCCACTGGACTCCTTATGTTGACGTGCATAAACCCTGTAAAAAAATTCAGGGTACAGGGACAGTGTACAGAGCCTATAGCAGAGGCAGATTTGGACCAGTGTGACCACATTGGGAGCTGACTCTAGAGGGTGCTGCAGGGCTTTGGAACTATAATGCAGTGAATTGAGAGAACAGAAGGCGAGGAGCAGGGGGTTCCAAATTTTTGCCTCATACAGGACTGGAATTTTAAAGACCAAAATCTGCCACTGCCCATACCCATGTTTGAACAGCATGGGCAAGCCATAAAAATGACTTTACTGTGAATGAGAAGCATGCTAGTACAAGTCCATATTGTGGTGTTTCACTAAAGAAATACTTGATTTATTTTTGTCAGTGTGACAGAAATCATTTTTAACTGGGAAATTCTTTCTTCACAGGTTTACCTATTTGTTGTTGGACAATTTATGTTATTTGTATTAGGGATGGAGAAACAGGCAAAAGCAAGAAGCACACACTTTTTGCAGTTTAAAGTAGCAGGCCTTGAATTTGCTCAGTGTTTGCTTCTGCCCCCATCAGAAGTTTCCAGACCAGTTATTACATTTATTTCTAATGGGAAAATGTAGGTGGTTGCTATTTTGAATACTAAAACAAATGTTGAAATAAATGCAAAAATATGTGTGAATTATAATCTCATCTCCCCCCCCCCTTTTTTTAAAAAAAATAAAGAGCTTCTTTGAAGGGCAGTCAGCTTCTTGGGATGTGGCAAAAAAGGATCAAAACAGAGCAAAGAATAGATATGGAAACATTATCGCATGTAAGTTAAAAGTGGATATTTCATTATGTTGATGAATAGTAAACTCGTACAGCATACCTGGTTCCCCCATCCATCCAGTTTCCCTGTCTGGTAGATTTGGTTGAGAAATGGTGGCTGAGCATCATGGTGAGTCTGAGTGGAGATCTGAACAGCTCTCCCTATTCCTGGTCCATCACTTTTATCACTACACCACATTGATTATATCTACATCATGCAGATTATAGGGCCACAATTGTTGACTGAATCATATTTTACCTTTATAATGAGAGATCAGGGGAAGTTAAGTTTGACAATTTCTACTTAGAACATGGTTCAATGGATTGATTGTTGCCTAGCAACAACATGAGAGGGAACCCTGGTCCCTTGCTATGCTGTGTAGCCTTTCAGCTGAAGTGGTGCTGGGTGGAGGTGGTAGGTGTGTTGAAGGAAAATAGAGTTGTTGTTGTTATACTCCACCTACCTCCCTGAGGGGGCAAAGCAGCTTACAGATAGAAATATGGTCAGATATTTACTTATTTATGTACAGATAAAGGGTAATTTTAAATAATGTTATAATAATCAGAAGTGAATGAAGGGATGAGAGAAAGGGGTAGTAAGATACAAGTAAAAAGTTTTTTTTCTGCAAACCAATTTCCCCTCTCTTTAGTTCTTTTAAAATTTAAATTAACATCTCACTGCATTTCTGTTACACTGCTACACCATATTTGATTTTTCAGTTGTCTACCGCTGGTGCATTCTGATGCAGTGATTAGAATCAAAGAACCCTGACAGATCCTCAGGAGTAAAGCTTTTCATAGTTAAGACCAAAGCACAAACAAAATTTGATTACCATTTTACAACAAGAATAGCATCTGCTATCACTGTGCTAGTGGGAAAACAGCTGATAAAGGCTTAGATTTCTCTGTCCATCATATTCAGATGTGTGAAAGAGTATGCATTCAAATCACAATTTTTCAAGAGCTGAACATTTTAGTGATTGTGGTGGGCCAGATTCTTAACTGTTGAGGGTTCAGTTCACATACTACCTTTGGTAGTGATAAAGGCACCAAGAGATTACACTATGTGCCATTATTGCTTGGTGAGCTGTGTTTTTTGTGACTTTCCTCCTGAAAAGCCTTTTTACTCCACTGGGGGATGGGGAATAAATAGGACTGTCTGTGAGTGCATCTTCTTCTTCCCCGTTCCTCCAATACACTGATAATTTCTCTGATGGCCTTTCTCAATCGCCCTGCTTGTAAACTAATTCCACCGAGCCATTTGAGTGGACCAGCCTTTCCCAACATGGTGCCCACCAGATATTTTGGACTGCGACTCCCTGACAATTGTAGCATAAAAATATCTGGAGGGGGCTAGGATGGGGGGAACTATACTAGAGTGATGTGCAGCATATCCATGCCACTGCAAATCCACCTAAATGACAGTGTGAAAAGTAAATTTCTCATATGACAGGTTGCTCTTGAGCTAAAGCTCATCACAATGAAGCAGCTGCCACATGGAACTATTTAAAGTAGCTGTCATGCATCAAAGACTGAACTAAGCTATGAAGTCTAGTTTAAGACAGCTATATATGCCCCTACTTATCATCATCCATTGCATATACACATATTTCAGTGGAACTCCTAAAAAAAGAAGTGTGTTGCTTCTGCTCAGGTGAAAGTTTAAACACCAGAGTAGTCAATATAGGGCCCTCCAGATGTTTCTGAACTCCACCAGCCAGCATGGTCTATTGTCAGGACTTTCTCCTGAAACATCTGTAGGGCTTCATGTTGGCAATCCCTGGATTAAAGGCATCCACTAAAATGTCTGTTTTGTTAGATGCCAATATATGCTAGTCCAGTCCCTTCTATCATTGTTTACATCCATCCATACCTATTGTACATTTGTTCTGGACAAGTTTTGACTCCCACAATATATTTACAGATGACCACTCAAGAGTGATATTGCAACCTGTGGAAGATGATCCTTCTTCAGACTACATTAATGCTAATTACATTGATGTAAGTAGATGATACCGCTTGGTCTTTTTCTTTCCAGCTTCTCTCTGTGAAACTTTTTTGCATGCAATTCCTACAAACTGAATGACAGCTTTCCCCCCCCCAATTAAGAACAAAATGTACACTTTTCCTTGTTCTCCGTCCTAGTACTCACTGACATTGTTGTGCTTTCTTTCACATCTGACTTTGATTTGGGCTGTAGATTTGGCTGTACAGGGATGTAAGTACCACTATATGTGAATAACAGCATCCTGTTATGACTATTTAATATAGCAAACATTCTCAGTTGTGTTACTCTTCTAATTTTTATTACTAGATATATGTGCATGCCTCATTTAATTAATCCCATTTATATATCTGGTCTTTTAAATGTTCCTTTGTGTTAATAATTTATGTTTGTACCTGTATTTTAAAAGTTAGATAGTCCTATAGTGCAGTCATGAAAACCATCAGCTAAACCAGCTGACCTTATCTGTTAAAGAAAAAATCGCATTTTGCTTGAATATTATTTTTGTTTGCTTTGGTCAGTAGCTTTTATTTTGCATTCCATTTTCATGTGAGAAGCTGGATAGTTTGGTGTATAGTGCTGCTTCTGAAGACACCTGGTTATGATACGAAAGGGGTTCTTGATGGTGGTGAATTGTCTCCTTTTGTTAAAGGGAGTCCAGTCATGATCACTTTTCTTATGGGCTGGGGACAATTCAGTAATGGTATATATAGTATATACACAAACATATATATTTAGAGACATAGGTTGTATCCACTGACGTTGTCCCATTAGCACAAGGAGTTTCTCTCCTTTTTTCTTTCCCCTGCCCCCACACCTTTTGTTCTGGGTGTTCACACAACTCATAATGTGTGCTTCATGATTCCACCAGAGATTATGTCTTGGACAAGTATGGACATGTTTTGGAGACACAAAATATATATCTATTCGAAAGAAACAAATGGATATAAGGTGGGGAAGGGTTTGGATATGATTTCACTGAAACTAGGTGAAAATTGGAGATTAGGCAATTTATAGTGCAATCCGCACCATGCCTACTCAGAAGTAGGTCTTGTTGAATTTGGTATGGCTTACTCCCAGGCAAATAGGGTTCAGATTTTAGCCTCAGTCACAGTGGAGATCCATTAAATCTAAGCGTGACTAAATCCAATACAACAAATGTTAAGACCCATGAATGTGGTATGCCTTACTAGGAAATGACTCAGCAGTTTGTTGTTGAGAAGTGTCAATATAAAATTTGTGGCTTTGCTGATAAATTTGCAGAAGTATTGTTCTCTGAAATGGAAGTCATTGGCCTAGCACATGCAACTCACTCTAATTTTTAGGGACCTTTGCATGAAGTCCTCTTATTAAAACCGTCACAGGTTCTTGGTTAAATGCAGAGGGACACAATTCTGTCTAAGGAAACAGAAATGTTATTTTACAAGCATATACAAAACGGAACTAATTAATTTATTACAACAAAATTTTAAATTGTGCACTAAAATAAATTCATAAACATATAAACTATTTGAATATCAAGTTCTCTTTGGGTGTTCATTTCACAGCAGCAATTTCCCAGCTCAAGCAATTCAATAGAATGTGTTTCATATGAGGAAAATTACACAAAGTATTTTTAAGAACAAAAATAATACATAATAATTATTGAGGGAACATTGGAGAAGAAGGTGTTTACAGGAGCTTGAGCACTGCATATAAGGCTCATATCTCACATTTGTATACAAGGGGATATAGGTACTTTTCCTTGCAAGCCAGCACTACTAAATTGCTTACTTCTTCTTACAATGCTGTGCCATTCTATTAACAAAAAATGGCACTTGGAAATAATTTCCATGGGTTCTGGTTATTATTACTTTTTTGTAGTTTTAATACACTGAATAGTGTGGAGCTCTTTCCAATGTTTGAAAATGATAGAGTAGAAAAAATTCAGTAGTACTATATGTGCATGTGTATATACATGTCTTTATATAAAGTATTATATATGCACACAATTTGTTTTAATTCTAAAATTTGGTTTATATAACTGCACAAACTTTTTTTACAACATTGCATGTAGATTTTGAATTTGTGCACACATACACATTGTCCAGCTCTAACATTCAGCTCTTCTGCTTGTTATTTATGGCTCTAATATTTTTTGCGCATTCATAGTGGAAGTTAGTTTTTGCTAATTAAGTGTGTTTGTTTCGCGGCTTATTATATGGAGCAGCAAACAGAACTATTTCAGTCATAAAAAGTGAAGGCAAAGTGTATAGTTTCAACACTGAACTAATGCTAGCAGAGATCCAGTTGTAGATTTCACATGACACCTATCAGGAAGCATTGATCTAATATTACGTAAAGTACATGTTGTATTAGGTTATATGAAATTTCCATCCAGTCTTAAGCACATTCACTCAGAAATGAAACCATTTGAAATCAATTGGACTTCATTTCTCTTCCAGCACTTTACTTGGAAGTTTTTTTATTTTAAAAAAATAGTTGAAACTAGGCAATATAGCTGACCAGCTACGACTACCATATGTTGAAAAGGATGCCTACAAATGTCTTGGGTGTGCCTTCATTTTCCCTACTGGATTCTACTTTCAAAGCTAATAATAGTCCATTGTAGAAATCAACTTATTTTGCTGTTTCAGGGATACCAAAGGCCAAGTCACTACATCGCAACCCAAGGTAAGAGTTTGCCAGAGTATCTGTCATTTTGGACAGTATCTGAAGGGTTACTCCAGCCATTGTGTGGCAGGTTGTGAGAGCATGCTTCTACTCCTAACCCTACTCCATGCCACAAAAACCTGACCTGGAGAAAGGCTGCCGCATGACCCCTGGCTAGCAACAATGCTCTGCACAGCAAAAAAGAGACACCACAAGGTTTCTCCTGTTGGATTAGGAGCCTTCTGCTGCATGTTACCCCTTGTGCCAAAGTGTGGGGGGGGTAGTTTGGCGAGAGGGGTGGAGGGTTGCTTGTTTGAGTGTTTCAGTTGGTACATTTGAACAGTTTGGTTTATTTTCAGGGCAAACCCCTTCTCTAATTGCGGTGAATGTGGGGCTCTCTATTGGAGTAATGGATCCTTGTTTCTCTTTTCTGTTTTTTACACCTATATCAACTCGGTAATAGTTACAACCAGGCAGAATAATCATGAAAGAAAGATAATTTGCCTCAAAGAAGCAAGGCTTCTGCCTTATCTGAAGTGTCTCCCTTGTCATAGCAAAAGCTCTTATTAATAATTTGGGGCATAATTAATTTAAGGTTATCATTTCTGGATAATATAATGAAGCATTAACCATTACTGCAGTGAATTTTGCCCCATTAAGCTTGAAGAGATTTCTATCTCTTCAGTGCTTAGCTGAACCCCTGGAACCCATTTTACAATAGGAGGACCTTGAAAATAATAGCTAACTAAAATGGAGCCTAAGTATTTTAAGTAATTTAGCATCTCAGATTATAATTGTGTGAGCTATATAAAATTAAGTACTATTAAATACTGTTGGTTAAGTTTCATCTAATATAGTTGCACCTAATGCTTGCTGCAAAATGTTTACTATAGACCACTGTAGGTACAAGTAACAAAATAGAGATGCAGCTGTTTGATCGGCTTAAGAATTTCATAGCAAAGTGTCTGTAAAGATCCATTTGCTTGTCATTTACTCCTGAGGGGGAAACCCACAACAAAACCCCACAACTCTAGCTGTGTTCAAAATGTAAGCACAGATGCTGTTTCCAACTTTTTTGTCGCTTAGTTTAGGCCTAATGTACTAGCTAACAATTTTTATTTTATTTAGTGCTGTCTTTTCCTTAGAACATAAAAATAGCCCTGCAGAAATGGACCAAAGGCCAGTCTTGTCCAACATCCTATTTCCCACAGTGGCCAATTCAGTGTCTAGAGAAAGCACACATGGAGGACATGGGTACAATAATTCTTGCCTGCTGCTGCTTCCTAGCAGCTATTTTTTCAGTTATACACTATCTTGAACCTGTCCTGACTAGTAGTCATTGATGGTGTTACCCTACATTAATTTAAGAAGGGGATATAAATTTATTAGAATTAGAATCGAAGCAGGGCTTATTAAGTTAAGGTACTAGACTGAAACTTAAGGGGCCTCTGCCAATGAAATTCATCCTATGGGGGAACAGGATGGCTGGATTTTAATTAACTGCAAAGTTCTATCATGGACAGACCTTGAGGTTCTGTTGTCTGTAATAAAATGACAGCAGGAGAGCAGGACAAATAGAGTTTTCCGTAAAGACTATGATAAGATGACTTTTCATGTGCTAATGAACCCATATTAAAATTACTGATTTTTAGTACTTCAGTGTTTTCTTGCATAATGCCAAGTTGAAGAGTCTTAATGCCTAATAATCTGGTTTAAGTGAGATACTTAAGCACTAATGAAACATAAGTTATAAATGTGCAGTGGTCTGGGGAGGATTACTGGAGTCCTTCATACCTAAGGAAATAACTGGCAGGTATTTTAGAGATCAGTGGTTGGTAGTTACTTTACATTTATTTAAGAGCATTTTCTTTTCAGGTCCAGTCCATGAAACGGTGTACGATTTCTGGAGAATGATATGGCAGGAACAATCTGCGTGTATTGTTATGGTTACAAATTTAGTTGAGGTTGGACGGGTAAGTAGTACCTTAGAAAGCGCTGAAACCTTAGGAAACACATTGAACACTGTAAATGTTTTGCTAATGAAAACTGAATCAGTGCTTTTGAAACAAAGGCACCAGAATTTGAAATGAAAGATGCCAGAGCAGATTACCATCTCCCTAGATGAGAACCAGGAACCCTACTGAACTTGTTCTCCCTTATTCATATGTTTGTAACATGTCAAAGGGCTTGTGTGCTTAAAATCCAGCACGCATATCTCCATTTTCTTGATTGGTATATGTTGTATATCAATCATGTGATTTAGATTGAGTCACATTATGTGTACACCTATGTATAAGCACACCAAGGGCCTAGAGATGAGATAAGTGTATATGGGGCAAGAAACCACAATATCATTTTCCCCCTATGAACTTGTTCACCAAAGCATTAATCAACTATAGCATGTCTTGAAGTGCACAAATGATAAAGTATTGGATTAATGAAGAGAATTGAGTGTAGCTCCAAGTCCAACACTATCTGACCAGTTTGCTAAAGACTTTGTGATTATATACCATTGTGCTATACTCTTCCTGAAGACCCTAAACTGTATTTCAGCCTTTCTCTGCTTATTGTATTGACATACAAATAAAAGATGGACATTTGATGGTGTAAGTTAGAAAAAATGGAGAAATGGTTCTGAAAACAACAAAAAAAGATTGTGATAAAATGAAATACGTAGGTAAACACTGTTCCTTTTTAAAGAAAAAAAGGTAACATCTGATGTAGCCAGGGTTAAAAAAAAGAAAAAAAGAACACTTGATTAGAGTAAGGGAACAATACTATCTTCAAAAAAGCCAGTGTAAAATGCAAGCAAGTATAATTTAAACCAGAGTAAGGTTGTATCAGATCCAAACCCCATTCAGTTGCAGAACTTCTGCTGCTGCTGCTGCTTTGTTCTTCCTTGCTTAAGCCTAGCAGAGGGAAAACAAGCCTGTAAGATAGCCTTTTATACTGAGTTGCAAGGTCAGGTGACTGAGCTAAATGGGCTTAGTACCCAATCTAAATCCTCCCTCTCTGCTCCTACCCCAGGATGAGATTATGCTTGGCTCAACTGGGATTGGGGATTTAGCTCCAGTTGAACCAGGCATCAGCCTACTGAGCTGGAAATCCGCTGCATCCTAAGCTACTCACCCCAGGAGATCTTGCTGTAGGATCACCCCCTAAAACTTGATTCCTTTATTTCTGAAGCATCTTCATTGGCTATTTCATTCATGTAATGGCATATATATTATTGTATTACTAGGCAGAATTAATAAGACGTTGAACGTGTCCCATTTTTTCGTGCATTTGCCTGCCTTGGTTTGGAGATTTTTCAAAACTTTCCTTGCAGGTTAAATGCTACAAGTATTGGCCTGATGACACTGAAGTGTATGGGGACTTCAAAGTTACTTGTGTGGAAGTAGAACCGCTGGCTGAATATGTGGTCAGGACATTTACCCTTGAAAGGGTAAGTATATCTAAAACTATTATGTATACAAAATGTATTGCAAGTTGGTGCTATGATCATATATGCCATATGATTGTCCTGCCAATACTTCTGTCCCTTACAATCCCTTATCTACATCCATTAACAACTCACGTGTTGACTTCTTTATCCTCATATGAATTCATTTTGCCTATCTTCTCTTTAAAATATGTCTCAAACTATTTTGCCACCAGGTTACATTATGTTGTTATGTTACAATTTATTTCTATGCTAACTTTGGGGCAAAAAAGGCCCCCAGAGCAGCTCACAAAATGTAATACTTACATAATAGTCCCTATTATGTGGGTGGTGCTGTGGTCTAAACCACTGAGCCTCTTGGGCTTGCCGATCAGAAGGTTGGCAGTTCAAATCCGCGTGATAGGGTGAGCTCCCGTTGTTCTGTCCTAGCTTCTGCCAACCTAGCAGTTCTAAAATATATCAGTACAAGTAGATAAATAGGTACTGCTGCGGTGGGAAGGTAAACGGCATTTCCTTGCAGTCTGGCACTCGTCATGGTGCTCCATGCGCCAGTAGTGGTTTAGTCATGCTGGCCACATGACCCGGAAAGCTGTCTGTGGACAAATGCCAGCTCCCTCGGCCTGAAAAGCATAATGAGCACCGCACCGAATAATTGCCTTTGACTGGACTTAACCATCCAGGGGTCCTTTACCTTTTTTACTTACATAATACTTTGGTTAAACCAAATGTAAGCATTTTGTTATCTAAGCTGTATTATGGAGTTTTTACTAGTCCCTTATAGTAATGCATAATGAGTTTCATTTGTTGATTCATTCCTTGGCTGCATTCAGCGAGTGAGACCAGTAACTATGACACTTGGCTTAGTGTTGAATCCCAACCAGTGATTGTATTTTGTTTCACTCAGAACAAACCATGATCAAAGGCTTTAAAGTCTGAACTTGATGAACTGTAGTTTGTTTAAACTCAAGTTAATGAACAAATCAGAGTCTGAAACTATGGTTTGATCCTAGCTTGTTTGCACTAGAGTTCAAAGAAACCACAACTCCTAAAGTTTGGATTTAATGGGGAAATTAGCTGCTTTTAGAAATGGAAGCATATGCTTCTGATCTCCTTGTTGCTGCAACAGAGGAGAGGAAGGGAGGGGGACTGTGGAAGTTTACAATCCTCACTACTTTTTATTTCCATCATTACGCAAGTTGCGTATTATTCACCTGCATTTGTTTTATTTTCACTTTTTATTTTGGAGCATTTATTTTAATCATCATTCTGTCTTCCATGAAGTACCTTGTAGCTCTGTGATGAGGCCAGGTCAGTTACTCTAGTGTAAAGCTTCATGCATTTCTAATGTAGTCTTGTCATTTATGTACTATTTCAGTTAAGTCTTTAACTCCTCAGGACTGCTTTCCTTAAGAATAGTTTTGCACTGTCGTCTTTACTTCCATGCTAGCACATGTGTTTCATGCTTAGCTTCTTGGGAAAGCCTTTTCATATGCTGTTGTGATTTTTTAATACATGCCGCATTGGCTCTATAAATGTACAATTTTCAAGATACGACGAGAAAATAGTGCCGCATTCAATATTATATTGGGTTTATGAAGGAAGCTGATAAAGATCAACTGACAGATTATATTTATAGTCGCACATAAATTCAATTGCAGAAGTCCCATTTTAAGCAACAGTTGTCACATTTTTGGCTTAGAATACTAACAAAAATGTTTATTGATTCTGGTAGATGTTGTGCTTGTCTCAAAATTCAATATTTTGATTTGAATGTCTTCCCTGCTCCCTAATCCATCAGATGAACAAAAAATATTGTCTGCTTTTTGTTTTTCGATTTCGACAGAGAGGTTACAATGAAATCCGTGAAGTTAAACAGTTCCACTTTACTGGCTGGCCAGATCACGGTGTCCCTTACAATGCAACAGGCCTTCTTTCATTCATACGCCGTGTTAAACTCTCCAATCCTCCTAGTGCCGGGCCTATTGTTGTGCATTGCAGGTGTGTAGAGAAGAGGTAGATGCACTTTCTATAACTTCTCAATGTGTGCATGAACTGTAGTCTCCTGTGAAGTTGTCTTAGTGTGACACTGTGTGATTCAGTCTTTGTTTACTTTTCTTAACTTGGTTTATTCCTTCTCAACTGTCACTTTAATAGACATAGCTTAATGATACTATTGCCCAATGTCCAGGCTTCCTGATTGCCCTACTCAGTCAGTTTCTATTTTATGTTGTCTAAAGTTTTCAGCTACATTGAGGTATGAATATGGTTTGGATAGATGGGGAAAAAATTCTGTTGATTATCTCAACTTCTTCTGGAAATGCAAGTGAATGAAGGCACACAAGAACACATCAGTATTGCCCAACTACTACTTCTTCTTCTTCTTCTTCTTCTTCTTCTTCTTCTTCTTCTTCTTCTTCTTCTTCCCAGTTTAGTACTAATACTGTTATTATTACTACTACAACTACCACAAAAGAAAGGGTTCTTAGAATAGAGTGTGTGCCTATATAATGACTAGGATTTTTAATTTGTTAGGGGGAGTTGTGATTTTAAGTGCGGAAATACTCTGTAAACCCTTTTCTGAATCGTTCCAGTGCTGGAGCTGGAAGAACTGGCTGTTACATTGTAATTGACATAATGCTGGACATGGCAGAAAGAGAAGGTGTTGTGGACATCTACAATTGTGTCAAAGCATTACGCTCACGCCGCATCAATATGGTACAGACTGAGGTATAGTGCTTCTCCGCTCTTAATAATGGGGGTCCCAGTTCCCTTCTTGGATGTGTTTTGCCTGGGTGTCCTAGAAATAACACAGAACCTTGCTTCTATCAGGACACTCCACTAAGCAAGAATGAGCAACTGGTGCAGGCCAGAGTACTAATGGGAAGGTGGGCATGAAAGAGGTTTAAAATATTATACAGCTGAACCAGAATGGTTTGTGTGTATATCCCTGCTGATAGTTATTGGCATGTGGAAATGTTCAGAGCATTTATCCAGAGCTATGTATTTTTAATGCTGTTTCCAGTAACAAGCAAATTTGGTCAGCTGGCAGAAACATAAAAATGGAAACACCTCCCCCCAAAAAACATTAAATCTCTGGCTTCAGCAAATTACTGATGCCTTTGCTATTTCTAGATTTAAAAATTTGCCATTCTCAGGAAATCGCCCTGATTAAGTGAATCCTAGTTAAGGAATGGACTGTACTTAAGGCGCTTAAGCAGTATAAAAAATGGATTGAGTTAAGCTTCCTTGAATAAGATTCCTAGTGAGAAGGTATCTAAAAGAGAGATTTTGTGACTTTTAAAAAAATATATTGCTAGACTATTCTTCTGTTCCTTCTTTGGCAGGAGCAGTATATCTTTATTCATGATGCAATTTTGGAAGCCTGCTTATGTGGTGAAACTGCCATCCCTGTCTGTGAATTCAAAGCTGCATATTTTGATATGATTAGAATAGACTCTCAGACAAACTCTTCACATCTCAAAGATGAATTTCAGGTATTTTCAGTTGCTGGTAGCTTTTATATACCAGCATTTTTTAAAATCTTTTTTGCTTCTAGTTATATATAATTTCTCCCAGTTTGTATATCAGATTCACAATCTTTGGCCACCTCCTTGCATTGAGCCTAATATATAACCTAGTTCTTTCTATTATGTGCTTTACAAAGTCATCTATAAATGTGGAGTACAATTGTCTGATTGTAATTGCCACAGGCTGCCAATTTGTTTGAACAGCAGTGACCTTCGGCCTGCCAGGGGTGATTCTGCATTTTAAATAGGTGTGGAACACTTTGCATGAATTTCACACAATGCTTTCTTTTCTTCGTTTTGGGCGGAATGCAGATTGAGAACCAATGCAGATAATTCATTTTCAGTCTCTGCCATGGCTGAAATGCATTACAACTCAAGGAAGGCAAGCCTTTGCTTGTCTCATAGCAGTCCCACCTGGCAATGCTGTTTGGTGCCGAAATCTATTCACGAATCTGTTCTGGTGTGGGGTGAGCTATATTGTACCAAAGATTTCCTCTGCCCTCTAGACCCTGAATTCAGTGACTCCTCGGCTGCAAGCTGAAGACTGCAGCATAGCATGCCTGCCAAGGAATCATGACAAGAACCGCTTTATGGATATGCTGCCACCTGACAGATGTCTGCCTTTCTTAATTACTATTGATGGAGAGAGCAGCAACTATATCAATGCTGCCCTTATGGACGTAAGAACCGTTTCCTTTGTCTATGTAACATGCCTTGAAATGATGGGTCGTAAAGTTGAAAATAAGAATTGCTACTTAAAGCTAGTTAAAGAAATATTTTGGCTTTATCGCAGTGTTTGGTAAAATGGGTTGCACAGTGGTGGTTCTCTTGACTTTCCAATCCGAGTTTTTCATGCTTTCAGTAGCTTGTTGAAATTGAAAATTCACGAAAGAAAACTCTAGAAGGACTTTCATGATTTGTATGTTAATTTGCAGCCAGTTCTAGCAATTTGTCTTTTGCTAATGAGTGCAGTCCCAAGAGAAATAATGGATTATCAAGCAGAACAGTGGAGAAATAATACTCAGTTCAACATCCTGCATAGCTGCTACCATCTGTACATGCAAAGTTTAGTTTGTTTGTATGCCAATACATGTGTCCAATGGGGAAGGTTCATAGTGCCATGGTAGAGCATATAATCTGCATGAAAATGCTTCCAGGTTCAATCACCAAATAAGGCTCACACTCCTGTCAGAAGCCCTGGAGAATCACTGCCAGACATCACTGTAGACAAAGTGAGCCAGATAGCCCTGTGTTCTCTTCCTATATTTAAAGCCTTTCTCCAGTTCCCCAAACAGTTATATATAAATACAATAGAATGTTCAAATAAGTTTCCTAATTTGGGAGATTTTGATATAAAACTTAAACTCCCTTTCTCTCTTTGTTATTCATTATAATTAATTTATGTTACAAACTCTGGCTGTATTTACAACCTTAGCTTCCTTCTACATCTACAAAGAGCCCAAGGCATTGTTTTGTTGTACTTTTAGGTAGTTTCATGGATGTCTTAACAAATTCCCCCTTAACCTAAACAACCTGTGGGGCTCAGAGCCAAAGGTTGATACAATGTGCACTTTCTTGGAAATTAATTCTAATGAAATAAGTAAAGGCTGTCTTTCAAGAAAATATATTGAGGTTTGTGAGGTGTTTTATCTTGTTTTCATATATAATGTTGAGCATGCTCTATGTGCTAGGGAGGGCATGATTGTTTCTGATTGCAATTCCTCTTTTGTTTACTACTTTTCCTTTTCAAAAATGCAGAGCTACAGACAACCTGCTGCTTTCATTGTCACACAGCACCCTCTACCAAACACTGTGAAAGATTTTTGGCGATTAGTATACGACTATGGCTGTACCTCTCTTGTGATGTTAAATGAAGTTGATTTATCACAGGTAAGTTCTTAATGGTAATCTGTAAAACTGTAAAACTGTGGTTTACAGTTAGTGAGACACTGTAAACCACTGATCCCCAAACTGGAATGCTCCAATGTTTTGGACTACAGGGTCCATCATCTATGCCAATCCTGGCTGGGGCTGATGTGACTTGAAATCCAACAATATCTGCAGGGCAGTATATTGAGGAAGGGTGATCTAGAAAAAGATGTAATCAGGTGGTAAAATTTTCCTGGAATGTACCACTTTATACTAGGTTAATAAGGCCTGCATGTACTCTACAATTCTAGATCCACTTATAATCATAGAATACAACACACATCAAAGTAACTAGCACTGCAAACTAATACTAGTCACTTAAATAAATCTTTCTAACCCCAAACAGGCCCTGGTGGCAGCTAATAGTGTTTCTAACTGTATTGATCTATACCTTCCTCCCCAATGGGTACCATGTTAACCAAATATGGGGAACTCTTGGCTCCTTCAGCAAGGTCTGAGGTAATTACATTGCCTCATCCTGCAAATATGGAGCAATACAGTAATGTCTGTCTTGCAGTTGTGCAATCAAGCATTGATTTCTTAACACAAAATACATGTGCAATGCTAGCTATAATTTAATTTTACCTATTAAATATCATGCAGGGCTGTCCACAGTATTGGCCAGAGGAAGGATTGCTGAGATATGGCCCCATCCAAGTGGAATGCATGTCTTGCTCAATGGATTGTGATGTAATAAACAGAATTTTCAGGATATGCAATTTAACAAGGGTAAGCAATATGTTAATGGTTAACACAGGAGTCATGTTTATTTACTTCAACACTAAGTAATACATGCTTTAAAAAATACACACAACTAGCTATGGGTTTTCAAAATAGTTTGAAAAGTCTTCATTTGCACCATGGTGCAATTAAATTGCACTGTAATATACACTAAAGGCACCATGGATTTTTTTTTAAGGTTTACCAATAGTAAATAACAATTAATTTGTGAGTGGTAAAGTGGTGCATTTTATTAAAGTGGTGCAAACAAATATTCATTTATTTCACGATGAGCATTTTAAAAGTTCTCAGATTCTTTCCAAACCACCATTTTCTAATCCAGATTGTTTTCACATCCTTCTGTTTATTTTATTTTTATGTCATCTCCCCTCCATGAGAAATACCGGTACATATTTATTGTA
Source organism: Podarcis pityusensis (assembly GCF_964106645.2). NCBI lineage: Eukaryota > Metazoa > Chordata > Lepidosauria > Squamata > Lacertidae > Podarcis > Podarcis pityusensis. The sequence goes on along the minus strand of NC_138026.1, from coordinate 57,349,191 downwards.
GTCACACAAAGCAGTAGATAACTTTGCTAAACTCATGATTATTACCTAGACATATGGGGGATTGTAGAGTTTAGCATATACTTTGATGCTGAAACTATGGGTCATTCTAACATGCCTTTGTGGGAATCAACAGCTGAGCAATCATGCTTCTCTGGCCTGTACCCTTGGCCAGAGGATATTTTTTCACCCAATGTGGCCTCACCTAGTTAAGTTTCCACAAACATTTTCCCCCAATATCATCTTAACACCCTACAACATCCTTTTTCCAATTGCATTTTTGTTTTACACTCAGCCTGATTAAAACTGTGAATGCTTGCTTACCTTGAAGCTTTTAAACTGGTCTTAATAAAGCTATTACTCTGCTGAAACTTTTGGATTTTCTATAATGGTTACTTGTGATTGTTGAAGTTGTTTATTCTCATCAGCCACAGGAAGGCTATCTGATGGTACAGCAGTTCCAGTATTTGGGATGGGCATCTCACAGGGATGTGCCAGGCTCCAAACGGTCGTTCCTGAAGTTAATTCTTCAGGTTGAAAAGTGGCAAGAAGAATGTGAAGAAGGAGAAGGCAGAACTATAATTCATTGTCTGTAAGTGTGGTATAGCATTTTCACCCTTAAATCTAATTATCTCCATGCTGTGAACTGGCTTCCATACCTTTACTATAGAGGAAGGATAGACTCCTATTATTTTCCAAATCAATTTTTCTATTTAATGCAATCTTTTTCAAAGGTTATCCTAGAGTTCAGTGATTGCCATGAATCTGCAACTAAATGCTAATTAAAAGGGTTAGAAGTACATATGTGAGGTTTCAAATGCTCCATCTGTGCAAGCATATCAGTTTGCCAGATTGAATTATCTCCTCCTCCTGTGCAGCTCTGGGGGTTCTCCTGACCAAGTCAATTTCAGGACAGAAGGGAGAAGCCCTGTTGCATGAGCAGAAACCCTTGAGCAGGGCTTCCAATTGTTAGGTAAACCCCACCCAATAAAAATCAATGAATGTCACTAAGTGGATTCCTAGCCATGTCTACTCAGGAGTAAAGACTAGTGTATTCATTGAGGCTTACTCCCAACTAAGTGGGTTAAAGTTGTAACTTTATAACTTAGTCAGATACAACCATTTAAACCTTTCTTTCTTTTTTCTGCTCAGGAATGGTGGTGGACGAAGTGGAATGTTCTGTGCCATAGGCATAGTGGTGGAAATGCTTAAAAGGCAAAATGTCATCGATGTTTTCCATGCGGTAAAAACTTTGCGGAACAGTAAGCCAAACATGGTAGAAACACCGGTAAGTTTGTCGATCTGGAATGTTACAGACAAAAATAATACTTTTAAAAAAGTATTGCCAAACAAAGTCTCATAGATAGAAATGTTCTCTGTGGAGAGAAAAAACAACTGGGACTATAAGAACACAGTTGCATCCTGCATTGTAGATCCTGTATTGGGTCAGACAAAATACTCTCCAAGTTCCTTTCCCTCCTTTATCAGAAACCTATTATGATACATTCACATCCAAGCATAACCCCCCATTTCCCCCCATTTACTGAATGCCTGTGAAAATGGAATGCATTTTGCCACCTCTGAAGGATGTCTCGCTTTGGGAAATCTCTGTTAAGATTGTGGTTACACCTTACTCATTGAAACATCTCAAAGTTCACTTCCTGTGTGATTTGGTATACAGTGTCAGGAAGCTATCACAATCTATAATCTACAGATGACACGATACCTTGGGAGAGAAGAAGAGAGAAAGTAGCTCTAAGGCAGGGGTGGGCAACCTACAGTCCTCCACCTAGTTTCAAAAGCCCTCTGGCAGGAGTAATCTGTTCCTGCTGAATCAACAAACATTGAGAGAAAGAGAGAAAAAGCATAGTGGCCCCTGCCATCACTGGCTTCACGCCTACCCTCCTTTGTTATGAGGACCTTGATTGAATACCTCTGAGGGCTCTCAACAGAAAGGAGGCTGTCCAGAGCCTACAGTAAGGCAACAGGCCAGGCTATAGAGCCAACACCATGCCCTCCAGATGTTGGTGGATTTATCTCCCTTCTGCCCTGACAGTTGGCCATGCTTGCTGGAGCTCATGGGAGTTGGAGCTTAACAGCATCTGGAGGGCAGTATGCTGGCTACTCCTGCTATAGAGAACACAGAGACACAAGTCACTTGCTTACTACTACTACCCATTTTCTCATATAGCTGGTTGAGGTTAAAAGGCTCAGGCTGGAATTCTGTATTTACAGGAAATACAGTTGCCCTACGGCCTTAGCGTTTCTGGAACTTTTCACTTCTTCCTGAAGTCAGCTGTAGGGAGCTAAAGGTCGCTCTTACCCTCCAGTTAGCTCACCCCATGATCTATGCCTTCTAGTCAACCCACAAAAAACACAGTCAAAATCACACATACACACACATATATATGCATATATTCACATGCAAAACACACACACCTAGACCCAAAACAAAGAAAACAGACAAAAGAACCAGGCTACCCCACAAAAAAACAACAACAGTAAGGTAAGACTAGCCCCATCTTAAAAAAAAACAAGCAAACAAACAAAACAGAAAAAGAAGCCAAACTCACCTCAGTCTGTTTGTTTCCTTTTAAACGGAAGGGACAGGTGACCTTGACAGCCCTATTTTGATGCTTTGGGGGAAGGGAGATTTTGTGTGAGGGTTCTGTTCGCGGCAGCCCCATGCACATCGGCAGAGTGCATATAAATGCCTCCTGCCGCCGTTCTGCCTTCTTCCGGGTCCAAAAGGACCCATGTGTCAGTGATCACACATCAATTGGATGCACTTAAAATTGTCACCACCTATAGTAAAACAGAAATAGCTATTAGTATATTAGCTAGTGGGTGGGTTTTTTTTTCTTTTCCCATAGTGTAAGAAAGCAAAAAGGAGTGGAAGGTGCAGGGCACGTCTATGGCAAGGGTCAGCAACCTTTCTCAGCACCGTCCTTCAGACCATGAGGTGGTCCGGACTATATTTTGGGGAAAAAAATGAACGAATTCCTATGCCCCACAAATAACCCAGAGATGCATTTTAAATAAAAGGGCACATTCTACTCATGTAAAAACACGCTGATTCCCAGACCGTCTGCAGGCCAGATTGAGAAGGCGATTGGGCCGCATCCGGATTCCAGGCCTTAGGTTGCCTACCCCTGGTCTATGGGAAGGGTAGGAGGCAATGAGAGCATGAAGCTGTGTCAGATACAGCAAACTAAAAGCTGGGCCATAAGAAGACAACAATTAACATTCTGACCTATCTGGTCACAGTCAGCGCTGTTTCAGTTCTACTGCAGTTTGGTTTACGTTCTCTCGCTGTCTGCTGTGATTAATGGCATAATTAATCCACACCATTTCAATGCAAACGAAATGCAATGTAAACAGAGGGAAACAGTAACTTTGTAGCATGTGTACACTTGAAGAAAAACAAAAACCAATGAATACCAGTCAGCAGGTGCATGCAGAGCTTGTCTGAGACCCGGGTTTGGGAGTTCTGTTAGAACAAAGTTACAAACAAAAAAGCAGCCAGTCCCTGGTGAGGCCCCCTGGCTGGTTTAGCCCTCTGAAGCCCAGGATAAGTCTAACCTGCTGCCTCCCTGCACAGGCCTGCCAATCAGTATATGCTAGATTGGTTTTCCACACTGGACATAGGGCAAACAAGTGAACATCAGCAATTTCTGCTTCTGTCTTCATCAGAATTTCCCCCAACATCCTTAACTAAAGGTAGTAGAGGCTTGGGGTAGGGGGAGAGAAGGTAGATAAAAATGGCTTTTCCCCCTCCCTTCACTTCCAATTACTTACAGGTCCCATCCTGTAGTATTCTCTGCTTGGCTGCTGAATTTCCAAACAGGTTTAAGGACTAGGTGGGTTGTTTTGTTTCCTAAGAGGGCACTTTTAATAAGGCTGTTTTTGATACTTTTGCAATTAAAATCACTTCAGAACATACACAGTGTAATGTAATCAATAAGCTTCTTGCCTAGAATTTCACAGGTTACTATTTAATCTTTAGCACAGAAAATGGAAAAAAATACTAATACTTCATTGCAATCTTGCTCTGTAGTTGCATGTTTTCAGTGTCCCTGTATTATGTAGGTGAACCATCTTGAACACAGCAGCTGTTCAAGCTAGGTGAGGAAGCAAGCCAAGAAAACCCATGTAGCTTTGTTACCTGCCCTACATTTAGCAAGATGATCAGATAACCAAAAAGAACAGGGGGGGGGAGCTTTCAGAAAGCTTTCCCCACTTCCTGCTTACAAGATTAAGTTTCTAGACTTAGGGCTGGGGGATGGGGCAGTGGGAGTGCGAGGGGAATTTCTCTGTCTCTCCCTTTGAGAATGCAGAAAATCTTCATCTTAGTGAGGATCTGAATTTCTTTTCTCCCTGAGAGTGGACCTTGGAGCAAAACACGTATCTCAGAATGCATAACTTTGTACAGTCCAGCTGCGAACTCTTGCTGTACATCTCTACTTACCAACAGATTGAAATTGAAATTCTTAGATATTTGACCTTACAGAGCTCCCTGTCATAACGGGAAAAGCTGGACTTTGGTTCCTTTCAGTTTAGCAGCAGAGATGTTTGTTAATGGCTGGATGCTGTTTGACTTTGTGAAATGAATGTTGTCCATGATGAGGCGGTAAAGTTCTTCAAACTGATTAATGAAAACTGTTTGTTTTCTATCTGGTAGAGTAGCTGAAAGAATCACAGGGATGCAAACCATTAGTCACAAGGAGATTCCTAGACCATCTTGCTTTAAGATGCATCTCAAGCTATAGCAGCAACACATACACCTAAGCATTACAAAAAAATAAATTCATATCAAAGTAAAGTCTTGATACTGTCAAAGCAAATCATGCAGTTTTAAGGAATGTCACTTCTTATCTCATTTTATTTATTTATTTATTGCATGATCTGACTGACTCTTTGCATTCCTCCCCTTAGGAGCAATATCGTTTCTGCTACGACGTTGCACTTGAGTACCTCGAATCATCTTAGTCAGAAAAGGGTGGATGCAATCAAGTGAACCAAATAATAAGAAATTCAATAAACTGTTTTGGCATCAGCTGTTGAACCTGTGAAGAAAGATTTTAGTGAAGAGGGAGACTTAATTTTTAAATGCAAAAGTATTTTTCTTAATAAATGGTGTATCTTAATTATATATAAATATATATATAAAGAACTGTTTCTATGCCTGTACACAGTATGAACATATAGTGCCACAAAAATAAAGAAGAGCAGAGGCAGAGCACGTCTGCTGTTCGAGGTAGGATTTTTCCAGTGTTTGTATATTCAGTTGTTTCTCGGTTACACTAGAACCACCATCTGTTGCATGTATCTATTCTAGTCAACATTTTATTTTCCTTTCGTTCTTAATTTGATAAACTGTTAAAAAGTAAAACAAAACTGTGCAGATTGATAGTCTCTATAGGTTTCATGTGTTGCAAGAAAATATATATATATAGATATATATGTATGATAACTGGCTTATTTTGTTTTAATGTGCAATGACAGCCTGATCAAAGTTCTTTATAAAGAAATCTAAACATAAGCCAAAGACTCAAGTGTAAATATGTCAATATGGAGGGGGGAAAGCACATTGTATTTATTGTTTACTGACATTCCTTTTATGATGGCTGAACAAAACCATTCTTTCTCAAAAAAGCTTTTTTTTGTGCTGAAATCAAGTGTAAGCAATTTTTGTAGCTTATTTTTTGTATGTTTCTGTGAAAGTAGAGAAAGAGAGAGACTTTTAATAGGTAGACCAGAAAACACTGCTATGGTGATTTGTTGTTGTTGTTGTTGTATACACACTTATGAATGAATCCATGCAAATGACTTTGTTGGAGAAGGTCTAAATCAAAAGTTGACTCAACATGTATAGTACCATCCCAGAGTCTAATAATATGAATCAAATGGCAACTGCACACATATGGCCTTGCTTATGACTTGAACAATGGTGGACATAATTCCATTAATTTTTTTAAAGGAACAAATAGGTTAGTAATAGATGTGTGAAATGCAGAGCAAGAAGAAAGGAATGCTTGGTTTCAAAAACAAACCACATTTCTTTTCATGTTGACAGGCTGGAGGCATCCCAGCCAGCCATGCAACAGAGAAGTGCTTCAATCTAAATTCCTTCTGCAAATACTATTAATGAGAAAATAAACTGCATCCGTAATTTATCAGAAAGGGGATTTTGGTGAAATTCTCATGGATTTGGGTGCGTTTTGTTCTGATTACCTGTTTGTGACCATTCTTTCTTTCATTCTGCAAATCATCTTTCCAGTGGTTTGCATTCTACTGCCTTCTTGGGGGACTGAGTTTCCTGAAAATCTCACAATGTCTTCAAATCAGCTTTCTTATAAGCACAGAAAGGCGGGGCTCTCCACTGTGTGCCTGACTGCTGTTTATCCCCGCCCCAAATTATTTTTACTATACTTTTTATTATTTGTTTTAGTATTTTAAAATTGCAAAGCGTTTGGGTGCTTCGGCAGAAAGGTGGGATATAAATGCAATAAATAAAACAAATAGTAAATTAATGATTTCTTTTAAACACAAAATTAACAAGTTCACTGACCTCAGGCATTCAGCTCGCTTCCCGACTTCCTGTCCTTCAATTAAAGCTCAGGGGAAGAGGTCATCAGATTTTTTTTTCAAAAAAGGAAAACCACAGGGCACTGGAGCAATGTATAATGGAAGCAGATGGGAGCCTGTTTTGCAGCAGAAGAAAAAAAAATTCAAGAAATTGAGATGCTAAGTTTCCACACAGCACTATCCCCTACAAATAACTATAGCGGCATAAATAAATGTTTATTACTGGCAATATACAACTCATTTGTGAGATGACTGGCTGCAGTAAAAACTTTCAGAACACCTTCAGCTGTGCATGCATTTTATCTCCACTGGTTGTCTAGGATTGTGTTGATAGAAGCTTTGTGTTGTGACAAAGCCAAAATGGATTGAATCAATTCAAGATCAAGGTTGTAGTCTTGGTATGCAAACTATCCATGTTTTTACTTTTATCTTCATATGCACATTCTTAAGCCTGGACATATTTTCCTAATGAAAATCATTCCTGTTTCTTGTTGATTTTTTTTATCAAGAGTAAATTACAAGGTGCTTATAAATACTCATGTAAAGAAAGAGTGAATTAAAGAAGTTTTATAAAATGCTGAGTTCATATTATTTCCTGTTTTTACTGCACTAATCATTTTATTTGAAAGCACTGTGTAGCAAAATTGCAACCCTTTTTATTCAAGGTTAATTAATTCAGAATAACAAATTTATCTTAGTAGTGGTGAAACTGTGGTTGTAAAACTGTGGTGGAAATGTGTTAAAAGGTTGTTCCTCTTTGTAAAGCCACCCTAAACATACAGTTTGTTGTTGTTTAGTCATTTAATCGTGTCTGATTCTTCGTGACCCCATGGACCAGAGCACGCCAGGCACTCCTGTCTTCCACTGCCTCCCACAGTTACCTTGGTCCTAACATTGCCTTCCTTTTCATCAGATATAAAACAGAAACCACTTAAGATTTGAAAATGTATTATTTCATATTCACTAAACTCATTCTTGTTTGTCCATAAAGGTGCATATTTGCCCAAACTAGAGTAATGTTCTAATAATGTTCTAGTTACAGGTAGGTAGCCGTGTTGGTCTGCCGTAGTTGAAACAAAATAAAAAAAATACAAGATACAAGAAGAAGAGGTGTGCATGCACACGAAAGCTCATACCAGTAACTAACTTAGTTGGTCTCTAAGGTGCTACTGGAAGGAATTTTTTATTTAGAGTAATGTTCATAACCTTCAATAACTGGACTATTGTGCAAAAAAATACATGTGTGTATATACACACACCCTTTCCACCTCCATTTTAATAGCATACATCTTGAGAGATGGTTCAATATTATCCAATCCTAAAAGTTTCCACATTTATACAACAAGCAAAACTGCACAGGCCAACAGCGCAGTAGTTTGCAAGTAACAAACAATGGCAACCCTCCTGAAAATGTAATTACTTTACAGAAACATAAATTTTAATTAATTTTGGTTGTTCCAGATGGTCTAGAAAGTACAGCAATTCATCTTTTAGTAAAATATTATGTACTTCATAGTATCATATTCCTTAGTATAGCCAGTGCTTGATCATAATAAGCACTGTCAGGTGGGACTTTACAAAATCTATAAGGATACAGTTTATATCACTTTTTTTTTTACTGCCATTATCAGAAGTTCATTTATCAAACAGATAAAAATGTCAACAGAGTCTGGCATAATGTCCCTACCATACGTGTCCAAGTGTTGATCCTACCAGTTTGCCTGTCCATTGGTTACTGCCTTTGGCATATCCACTTTTTATATTCCTTCACACAACTTTTACTTTATGATCCTTACTGAAATTGGGGGCTGGGGTATAAGAGTGATTGCCCAGTTTCCCATTGTGTAGTTCCAAACATTGCAGTGGTTCATTTTTAGGCGCGTCCAACTGAAGCACCACTGCACATTTGCATCGCCACACTCCAGAAGTGGCCGGAAAAGGGGGAGGGGGCGGGCTTACACATGCTCTACCGATGCACATGAGGGTCAGAAATGTAACCCCCCCCCACACACAAAACAGCCATTGCCTGTAGACCTACCAGAATCAATGGACCTAAGTAACTTGATATCAGTGGGTGTATTCAAAGTATGACTAGCACTTGATATTAAAGCAAGCCACAGTTCTTTGATTTCCAACGCAGTATTTATCACCTCTTGGAAGTTTCATGGAAGGAGGGGAGCAGACAGCAAAGAGTTACCTTCTTTTTGAGAAAGATGTCAAGGCAAATTGGAAAACACTTTTTCCTTCTTGGAGAGGAGGAACCTTCTACTTTTGGGCTCTGTCTTCTAGAGAACAGCAGGGTAGCTCTACTGCGCCTGAGTTACTGCTTAGAAGTAGCTTGCACTTATATACATGCTTCCTGCCATTACTGTGCCTTCATATACAGTAGTGCATGTTTTCTTAGAGAAATAAATTTAAATTCAAGTCCTGTTTTAAAAGGAATAATGATGAATGCTGAAAGAAGTTTCTCGTCCCTGCCAGTCTTGAAATAAGGTTTAATTCTTTCATAGTATAATCGAGAATAAATAAAGGAGTCAAAAACTTGAGTGAATGTTAATTCTGCTGCTAACAGTGAGCTAAAGTCCTGTTCCCTACTGCTGCAAGGCAGACAAAAGAAACTTGCTTGTTGTAGTCTCTACCAAATACCTATGAGATTTGCTTAGAAATAGATGGGGGGGGGGTTTAAAAAAACTGAGGCTGAAATGCTCTGCTCACTCTTACTTTGGCTGAACTGCACTATTATCTGATACATGAAAATCGGCAACAACAGTCTCCTAGTGCCACGCAGGGGACTAGCCTCCCTTTTCTATGCAATACTGAGGTTGTGCTTCAGTTGAGCTACATTGGCAGGGAGGAATATAGAAACCTGCCATCACTGCTGGCTGTCTTATATGCTTGAAAGGCATTAAAATCGTACTGGATTTGGTGTCACATTAAAAGCTGAAGAGCCATCATACTTAGACAGAAAAATATCATTCAAAACCCCTAAGAGAGAAGAAAGTAGGTGCTCCTTCCAAATCTACAGTTCTATGATTCTATTGCTCTCCCAAATCATTAGGAGGCTATGGTGATCTTATTTTCTAATCGACCTTTTTATTTATTTAAAATGACTTACGGAGACGTCACCTAGAGATTACATGGTAATCTCCATCCAGACAGAGCTGTAACTTGAGTAACCAACCAAACCTGATAGAAGACACACCATGTGACAGAATCCTCCAATGACATGGAATCAGGAGTACTCATATGCTAGGAACCTGATGCTTTAAGGCCGGGGTTCCACAGGCCAGATCCTTATCAGGATCTACAGGCCAAATCTGACAGGTGGGCAGGACATGAAAGGGAACTGGAGGGAGGCTTGCAATGCCTTAGTGCAGGGGTCAGCAACCTTTTTCAGCTGGGGGCCAGTCCACTGTCCCTCAGACCATGTGATGGGCTGGACTATATTTTGAAAAGAAAAGAAAAATGAACAAATTCCTAGGCCCCACAAATAACCCAGAGATGCATTTTAAATGAATGGACACATTCTACTCATGTAAAAACATGCTGATTCCTGGACTGTCTGCAGGCCGGATTGAGAAGGCGATTGGGCTGCATCTGGCCCCCGGGCCTTAGGTTGCCTACCCCTGCCTTAGTGAGTCTCCCCCCTCCCTTTAAAACTGGAGCAACATTGGTGGCTTAAAAGGGATGGAGTGAGACTTGCAATGGCATTTGCATGCTTCTTCCTCCTTCCTATTAAGTCCCCTTTGCTCTGATCTTAATTAAAGCATGGCAGAATCTTGCACACTTCTGCCCCCCACCCTTTCACAGGAAAAGTGCTCCAAACAGTGCTTTTGGGAAACTGATGAACAGAGATTAAATTTTGCTGCCTTGGCTGCACAATACTGTTCCTTCCTTGGAACAGAGCCCACAGCCAATGTAGGATTAATACCCATCAGTTGACGTCACCAGTGACATGGATTGGTGGAAGGACCTCATGGGCAAAGACTGGCCCACAGACCAAAAGTTCCCTAGGGTGTGACCCCATCTAGACCTGGTTGACACTATCTATCCAGACTAGGAAACCATCTGCTCATAACAGCATCTCAGTCTTATCTGAACTGAGATTCGATGTCTTAGCTTTTATCCAGTCCATCTCCACTGTCAGATACTGCTTCATTACTTCCACTATCATACCAGCTTGAGATTAATAGGAGCATGCTGGTGAAACACGCTCCAGATGACCATACTCAGCAGTTTCATGCACATGTTGGAAAGTATAGGAGAGATCACACTCTGCCACCTCAGTGCTGGAGTCCCCCAACAAGGCAAAACAATATTCCACAAGCACCACCTTCTGGAATCTACCATCCAAGTAAGACCAAAAAGATCAAGAAGAATCAACAAGGTCACACACTTCTGTGCATGCTCTCTTGCTCTCTTTCCTGACCCTTGCAGTTTAATGCAGCAGCTGGGCAGACACTTGATGTGCCCCATGTAGAGTTGAGAAAAGAGATAATCAGTCTGTGGGAGAATATTAAGCCAAAATAACCCTCTCCTCTAAAATTTGGAAGCTAAAAAAGTTTGATCTCCTAATCCTCTCAAAGCAAATCTAGGAACTAGAATTTGTTCAGTTTTTGTATAATGCAGGGCCAAAGGTTCACTCTACACTCAGCGTTATGCTAGGAAAAGCATAGCAGAAGCATGTTCTCAGATTTAGGGACCGTTAAGATAATCATATGTCCTCATTTGCCCTACAGCAGTGCACTAAAAAACAAAAGGGCTTTCAGTGAAAGTTGGGAGTAAATTGTACTCAAGAATCCATGTAGTTTTATTACAGACAGTAAAAATGGAAAGCTAAAAAAGAGAACAACTTTATGTGATATTCAATAATAGGTAAAGACTTTCGCTAAACCTTTCAGCTCTCCTAAGTCAATTCAAATGCTAACAAGCAAGAACAGGGGCACCTGAGGGAAACATTTGTTAGTGGCGCACTTAAAAGGGACAGTTCACCACTGACCAACAAGGAATACAAAGACTCTTAGTTTACAGCTTCTTCCATTGCCCTTTCCCGAAACTGCCATGTAATCCCAACGTAATTGTGAAAGTTGCTTGAACATTGGCCCCATTCTACATCGAATGAGAAAGTAATTCAATTTGTGCTTTCCCTTGGAACAGAGAGAAATCTGTTGTGGAAGTTAATCTTGTGGGGGAAAACCTATATGTTGTACTATTTCTCTCCCCATTAACAGTTGAGATTTAGCCAACCCAACCTTTTCTGCCTCAAAAGGTCTTCAGTGTTTAGTAGAAAGGAAGTTACAATGAAAAATTTAAAAGAGGTGTTAAGTCCTGAACTTTTCCAAAAGCTAATTTACCTATTCAAATGGTGAGTAAACATACATGGACTTGCCTTGTATTCAGTCCCGACTTGGAAACAATTGCAAATCCAAGAAAGGAATGTCAAGCAGGTTGACTCTTTAGCTATCAAGGAAATTTCCAAATTTAACTGGGTATAGTACTAATAACTTGTATATATTGGAATATCTTCAAGGTTAAAAGCCAGACCAGCACAACTCTCTAATAATACTAATCCTGTATGTAGCCCTGTTCTGTACACATGGAAGTCTCATTGTATTCAATGAAGTTCACTCCTAAGTAAGTGTGTACTGAACTGAGCTGCATTCCACACATTCAATCACAATGTGTTTCCCTGGTGACACTAGGCGCAGGGGTCAGCAAACTTTTTCAGCAGGGGGCTGGTCCACTGTTCCTCAGACCTTGTGGGGGGCTGGACTATATTTTGGGGGGGGAATGAATGAATTCCTATGCCCCACAAGTAACCCAGAGATGCATTTAAAATAAAAGGACACATTCTACTCATGTAAAAATACGCTGATTCCCAGACTATCCGTGGGCCGGATTTAGAAGGCGATTGGGCCGGATCCGGTCCCCAGGCCTTTGTTTGCCTACCCATGCACTAGGGTTTCCAAGGATGTGCAAATGAAGATGGGAAAGAGAAACCAGATTCCATAATTTCTGGGATCATGTCCAGGCAAGAATCGCCAGATTTGGGGATTTGTTTTTCCTTCTCTCTGTTCCTTAGATTTTGTGCCTTAGCAAGTCTTCAAATTCACTTTGGGCATATTTTGGCAGCAGTTCTATCTAAAACAGAAACTATTTAAACTGTTTGGGCTACAATCCTACTCTTACCTGAGAGCAAGTCCCACTGATCCCAATTAGGGTTTCTTCTAAGTAAATACATTTAGGATTGCACTGCATGTTTATTACTTTTGTCTGACGAAAAGAAACAAGCCATTTGGCTTAGTAAACTGGGCTTAATTTGCCCAATCGTTTGTTATTGTACCTAAAGAGGGATTTATTAATTGCTAAATGCTTACTATAATAACTGTAATGCTTATTGATTTTCTCTTGCCCCTTAAAGATTAAGATCAAGTGCTTTAACACCAGCCACGGAAACCTTTAAAAAACTCCTTTCGCTTCAATTTGCAAAGGGGAAAATATATATATATACAACACAGAACGTGACAAAGTTTTATTTCCCACCATCTATGCCACCAGACTGTTTTTACCTTTTAAGTGAGCACACAAAAAAGGAGGACTGTTTAAAATTACTCTGCAGAAAATAACTATCTGAAAGAAGCAATCTTTCTGCAAGCTTTGGGATAGAATGCAAATTTTCGTGGCATGCACAAAACAGCATCTGGCGAGCCTGGAACCCCTCCAGAATGTGATAATGCTGGCATATTTTCATGCCAGGTGCAAGGCAGCAAAGTTCTTTCTCCTCAGTATAAAGCCCTGGTTATTTGTTCTGCTCTTAATCATTTACACAGAGAAATAATAATAGAATTCAAATTTATTTTTTGAAATTCATGGCAGTGTATTTGGCATTACGATAATACTTAAACCACAAACGGTTTTGTCTACTAAAATTACAGGGCTCATTCTTATGAATTCTAGAGAACTGATCTCACACATTTAGGTACAGATCTGGGGGTTAGATCCCCAACAAATTAGTAACACTTATGCCCCACTGAAATCATGGTGAAAAGTTGGTCACAACTAGCTTCCTCTGGATCCAACCATGTGTTTAGAAAATCTAAGGCCTGCTGAAAATTTTGAGGAAGAGCTACACATATCAAAATACTGAACTAGATGAGCACACACTTTCCCCAATATAACAGGCAGCTTGCTAGATGGAGCAACACCCCACCAGCCTTCCTTTGCAATTGGGGGGGGGGAGAGCACTGAGAGGGCACTGGGGAGGAGTGGGAAGGAAGCCATCTTGCACAAGCAGAAGCAGTTGTGCAGGGCTTGCGCTGAAAGGATATGTTAGATGAATGCAACCCATAGATCGGGTCCTCCCTTAAAGAGGGCATGTATTGCAGTGAGACCTGGAAAACCAACACCCTGTGTTTTGGGTGGGTACGATCAGTCAGCCACAACACCTGATTGGTAGGTCCCTCGAAGCTGGGTGCAATCTGGCCAATGGGACACAGTTCAAACGGTTCGAGGGACCTATTTATGCCCATGCACGTGACCCAGAGCTTCCTCTTTCAGCGCATGCATTCAGAACACCCGCAGACCTCTCCCTACTTTTAGGGCTTTGCGCTTGACATTACTACACCGTCGTGTGTTGTCATTGTGACAGGGGCACGGCAGGATTTTCCCCACTTGGCTGATTGGCTGTTGCCATTTGGGTTTCGCCTGCCACGTAGCAAATCGTCACAACTTGTAAGGTTGCAGATTTCAAGTGCTGGTTCAAGTGCTACAGATGGGAGAACGTTCTCGCCATCCCTATGTGAAGGGTTTTCCATTAAAGGAATCCAGGGACTCGATGGTTTGGTCGACCCCTGAGAGGAGGTTGTGTCCATCCCTGAGTCCAGGGGGACATTTGGATGGCGGAGTTAGCCCGTTCCTGGCTTTCCGCTTATCTGAGTGTTCACCCTTGGCTGACCTATGCTGGAACCCTGGGTCAGCGCTACCTGCATAGCAGTGAGCTAGTCGAACCAGAGCCTATGCAACCAGTCACTTTCTGTAATCAATAAAGTTGTGGCCTAAATTCTGCCAAGAACCAAAACCAAAATTTTGAGTCAAGTGTGAATTTATTTAGGGGGGATGTTTCTGGGTCTGGACACGCAATTTACTAGCCCTGAAGTTGATCTAATATCTGTTGACTGTTTATACCACTCAAAAAGTTCTGGTAAGGGCCTCAAGGTCTTATATTTGACATCTTTGACCTTCTGAGGTCAGGGTGGCAAAAGCAATGAGGACAGCTTTTTTATTGCTGTTCTTATTTTGCTGAACTGTCTGCATTAGGCCAGCTCCTTCAGATTTAATTTCTATGGCAACATATTGCCCCTACCTTATGTAACAAATAGGTTACTTAACAGAATACCTAGGTCTGTTTGCTTGACAAAAGAAATTGGACTGACAGTATCTGTAGTCCTTCTACTCTCCAGATCCCATTTTACAGCTATGGAATAACAGGCTTGGAGGAGTCCCCAAGAGTCATTTAGTCCAAATTCAATCCCATAACATTATATTGTGAACAGAAAGGAAACATGGTATTAAAATTTCAGGCCCATCATTAACACCTGGGTCCTTTAGCCAGCTGCTGGGGTCCCAACAGAATTCACCAACACAGATTGCAAGCCTGCCCCCACCCCAAGTGGCAGACAGCTATGAAACACCATTGTGGTAAGTCATGGATACTGCCACTAGATAAGCCTGCAGCCAGGGAGTAGACCAGTATAGGAAAGCGACCAGAGAGGGCACATCAATGGTCCTGTCAAACCTGAAGACAGTCGTGTAAAATGTTAAAGTATATAGTTCTTCAAATGAGCTAGAACACTTAAGAACTGTCACCACCTTGTCCAAATTTTCATGATTTTTAAGGGGAAACCATGATAGTTAAGTGGTATGAAACAGACATGTCTGCAGTATAGATACATTCTCTGTTGACCTTGAAAAATATGTCATGAATTCTGGGATATAGAGAAATGTTGCAAAGACTTAGTTTTCTTAATGTTCATTGGCAACAAATCACACACACACACACACACAATGGATTATCCCACGGAAATGTGTCAAGATATTTCACTGCTTTTTTGCTTAAGGTTATACAATTTGAAAGTAAAACAAAACCTAATTTAATAGCAACTTTAAATGTTTCAATGTAAATATGTTTATATATATTGTGGGTGTACCAGCTTTTCCATCAAAACAAAAGCATGAGGAGAATGGGAATTTTTAAACTGAAGATTGATGTACAGAACAGTTTGCTACAGATAGTAACCATAATAATTCATGAACACTGTGCAGACTCAGTAACTGCAATCTTGATTTATGTATTACCCGTTATTCGCCATCACATTTTCATACTGGTTTTTGAAAAATTGAAGTTTGCAACCTATACAGAATTAAAATAAATGTTTTATTTTGTGAACTAGCGTGGGGCAGAAAGAGCCTCTCTCTATTAATATTAATCATATATACACCAATAACAATTTTATTCACTGTTAGTCAGGTCTTCCCACATGCAGAAGATTAAATAAGGAATGAGGTGGTAAGAGTTGTAGGGTATATAACTGGACTGCACCACTTCACACTCCAGGTAGAATATATATTTAATGCTCCCCTATATTGAAACACCTACCATGCTGGAAAACTAGTATGCAGGAAGAGGCTAAGCTAGAACTCCTCTAAGTGTGCTCATGTTGGGAATTTGACCACTTATTTGCAGGTGGGTTAATTTCAGGTTGGGATTGCAACCTAATTCATTATTTTTGAGCAGTAACTCTCCAGCAACATGCTTATGAACTCTCAGTTCACAGGATAACGTTTTTGCAGGACTGCCTGTACAGCTGAGCCTTCAAAATCCTGCTACATGAAAGATTCTGGGTACCTGGGGTGCTACCTTTACTGTGGCAAACAAACTATGTAAATGGCAATGCAGCATTTGAGAATATAATTCTAGGAGCAGTTCCTCCTAAACAATGGGGGGTTGGGGAAAGAGAGGAGGTCCCAAATCTCTTCAGAGAAGCCTCATTATATAAACGAGAAAGGAATGTCTCCACATGTTAAGTGTGATCCATGCGGCTAGCAGCTCTTCTACATAAAAGACACCACATCAGAATCAGCTCTTAGATATTGAGAAAGATAAGGAAATAACAGCTGATTTCTCATATGCTATTGTAAAAGCACTCTGCTATCAGAAAACGTCAAGCTGTTTTCCTTTCCCATGTGCTGAGTTGATAGGCAAGCTGATAGGCAAAACTTCAAGAATAATTAGAGAAAGTGAATGTGCAGATTCCACTGGGAAGAACCATCTTGCACAAATGTATTTAAATGAATTCATTGTCCTTTCCTTTTAGCAGGAATTGTGTATAAATACTTTTCAGGGATTTCTTTCATGACACCCAAGAATCACCGTGGCCTCTTTAAAAATAAATTACAGCGTGCATCACCAGGCACCACAGGAGGATTGATCTGTAAAATTAATTCAAAAACAGTCTCCTGTGTGTGTCTCCAGCTGTCACAAATGCACTGAAGATATGCCAAACACATTTCAAAACACTTTTGTTGTAATTTGAAGATCTTGAGTAATTCTCTTCTCAAAGCAAACCTTTAATGGACCTGAAGTCTTTCTACAAAGTAATATATTCTTTCACCTTCTCCTGAATATTTGGTGCTGCCTATGACAAAAGATATTTATTCTGCCATAAATACTTTCACCCATTCATTAGGATTGCTTGAGGAGATGTTTTGGTTTGTGGAAAATAATCAGCATATTTGAAAACCATAACCAAAAAAACCCCTTAGGAATCATGAACATGCTATAACATGCTAGGTTATAAGACTGTCAGCTTCAATGCACGCTGCTTCAATGGAATCATCAGCCAAACCTTGTACACAACAGGGATTGAAAATAGCTTCCTTAGAGTAGTTTAAAAACTCAGGTGAAATATCTCTCTTCCCATCTTGAAAACTAAAGAGGTTTGTAACCTGAGGATCTTGAATAATTTCCCCCTCAAAGCAAACCTTTGAAACCTAAGCAACAACAGCACAAAGCAAACCTTTGAAACCTAAGCAACAATGGACCTGAGCAGCATCAGTGGCCAACGATTTCCAACTACTTTCATATTAGCTTCTAAGAATCTGGGAATACTAACAAAATAACCTGCAAGTTGATATAATAGCGTTTCAGTTGCTATAAACCAGGGATTGCCAACCTGGCACCTGTGTGTACCATGGTGCCCTTGAATAAGGTATTTGGTGCCCTGGGAATGGTTTAAATGTAGTTTGGTTCAAAGGACTGTGTTGAGGGACTCATTGTCAGCTATGACAGCATAAAAGAAAATGCAGATTATCTACAAGATGTTCTTCCTTTGCATATCTATATCTTTCATTCTGGAAAAGTCTTGAAACCCAGGTGTCCATGGTTACCCTTGCAAGAGTGCCACACAGACCAATACCTCCATGTCAGAAATATTTTTTTCTGAGACAGATTCTAGATACAGTTGTACCTTGGAAGATGAACAGAGTCCGTTCTGGAAGTCCATTCCACTTCCAAAACGTTCGGAAACCAAAGTGCAGCTTCTGATTGACTGTGTGAAGCTCCTGCAGCCAATCTTGCAGGGCAATCTTGCAAGAGCTTGCAGGGCAGCAGTTGAAGAAGGAGCAAAAAGGGTTTTCTTGTGTGTGTGTGTTTCTTTGTGGCTGATTAGCTGCTCTCCCTATGCAAAGGTCAGAGGGGGCAGGGTTTCTGTTGAGGCAGGTGATTAGCTGTGGGAGGAGCTTATCAGAGCTCGCAGGGCAGCGGCGCACACACTTTGATCCATCTTTTAGATTTAGGGGAGCTAGTCTCAAACGTTTGTTGGGGGAGACCTAGGTTTTTGGGGGGGAGTTATTTGTCCTGTCTTCACGCTTTTTATGATGGAGGACCGCTGTAGCCACCCCCAACGACACGTTCTCAAGATGGAGGGGGAGGGAACAGCTGCAGTCGCCTGCGGTTCCTGCGCAATGTTTGCCATCTTGCCAAAGGTTGCAGGCAGCTTTACCTGCAGCAATTGCATGTTGATTGCCCTCTTAGAAGACAAAGTCCAGCAACTGGAGGAACGTGTAGCTATGCTCCAAAGAATTAGAGAGCTGGAGCTCTTCTTGGAAGCAACAGAGCACACTGTCTCCACCAAGGAGGAGACAGGGGACTCCCCTGAGAAGGAGGCTAGTTCACCAACACAGGAGCCAGATATATGGAGAAACGTGACTCAAAGAAGTAGGAGGCCCAGGGTTCGCTCTGATTGTTTAGAAATACACAATCGCTTTGAGGTCCTCTCCCCTAGCATGGAAGACAAAGAGCAGACTCCATTTGAGGATCTCTCCCTCATTACAGTTGATCAGGTATATGAAGACGAGCAGCAAAGTCAGTCCTCACGTAATCTGCAGGCGACCTTGGAACGGACAGCTCATGGAAGAACCCCGACCAAACCTAAGAGGAGGCGTGTAGTGGTGATAGGGGATTCCCTACTGAGGGGAACAGAAGCAGTGATCTGTGGGCCTGACAAGATGTCTCGGGAAGTGTGCTGTCTCCCCGGGGCTAAGATCCAAGATGTAACTGAACGACTGCAAGGAATCATAAAACCCACTGACAAATACCCCTTCCTCTTAGTTCATGTGGGAACCAATGACACTGCAAGCAATAGCCTCCAGAAGATCAAAAGAGACTACGAGGCTCTGGGCAGGAAATTGAAGCAATTAAATGCACAAATTGTCATCTCATCTGTCCTCCCAGTTGAACGACGTGGCCCAGGGAGAGAGGGAAAAATAGTGGAAGTGAACAGCTGGCTTCGCAAATGGTGTAAACAGGAACGGTTTGGATTCTTAGATCACAGACTGCAGTTTCTTGAAGATGGACTTCTGGCAAGCGATGGGCTGCACCTCACAACGGTTGGGAGAAATGTTTTTGCCAAAAATCTCAGAAACCTCATCAGGAGGGCTTTAAACTGACTAATGTGGGGGAGGGAGACAGTGCTCCTGAAGGTACGAGTCTATCAATTGATGAAGATGATCATCCAAATGTCATAGACCAAATGGAGCAAACAGCACGCAGACCTAGTGGTGGGAGGAAAAAATCCTTAAATAAGAGACACGGGGGAATGATTAATGGACTTCAATGTCTGTACACTAATGTGCAAAGCATGGGAAATAAACAAGATGAGCTTGAGCTCTTGGTACAGCAAACTAAATATGACATAATAGGCATCACTGAAACCTGGTGGGATAAGTCCCACGATTGGAATGTAATAATGGGGGGATACAATCTATTTCAGAGAAACAGACCAGACAAGAAAGGAGGAGGAGTGGCGTTATATGTCAGGGATGTGTATACCTGTGAAGAGATCCAAGATTTAGAACCTCAAAGCCAAAGTGAGAGTATTTGGGTCAAAATTAAGGGAGAGAAGAATAACAGTGACCTCATTGTGGGAGTTTACTATAGATCCCCAAGCCAAACGGAGGACATAGATGATGCCTTCCTGGAACAGATGGCCAAGCATGCAAAAGGAAGGGAGATAGTAGTAATGGGGGACTTCAATTACCCGGATATTTGTTGGATGTCAAACTCAGCCAAGAGCATAAGGTCAAACAGATTCCTCACTGGCCTTGCAGACAACTTCATTGTCCAGAAAGTGGGAGAAGCAACAAGAGGAACAGCCATTTTAGATCTGATCCTAACCAATGTTGATGACCTGGTTAGTGGGGTAGAAGTGGAAGGATCATTAGGTGCGAGTGATCATGCTCTTCTGAAGTTTACTATACAGCGGAAAGGAGCAGCCAAGCATACTAGGACTCAATTTCTTGACTTTAAGAAAGCCGACTTCATAAAACTTAGGGAAGTGCTGGCTGAGATCCCATGGACAGTAATACTAAAAGGAAAGGGAGTTCATGATGGCTGGGAGTTTGTTAAGAGGGAGATAGTAAAAGCACAACGTCAGGCAATACCAATGAGACGGAAACATGGAAGGTGCCTAAAGAAGCCAGGGTGGCTATCTAAAGAACTTTTAACTGAGTTAAGATTAAAAAGGGATGTGTACAAAAAATGGAAAAGGGGGGAAACCACCAAAGAGGAATTCAAACAAATAGCCAGCACGTGTAGACACAAAGTCAGAAAAGCTAAAGCACAGAATGAACTCAGGCTTGCTAGAGAGGTTAAAAGCAACAAAAAAGGCTTTTATGGGTATGTTCGTAGCAAAAGGAAGAACAAAGAAACAGTGGGGTCACTCAGAGGAGAAGATGGTGAAATGCAAACAGGGGACACAGAAAGGGCTGAACTCCTCAATGCCTTCTTTGCCTCAGTCTTCTCCGATAAAGAAAACAATGCCCGACCTGAAGAATTTGAAGCAAATGATTCAGCAAAGGAAACACAGCCCAGAATAACTAAGGAGATAGTACAAGAATACTTGGCTAGTTTAGATGTATTCAAGTCTGCAGGGCCAGATGAACTGCATCCAAGAGTATTAAAAGAACTGGCAGGTGTGATCACAGAACCACTGGCAGTCATCTTTGAGAATTCCTGGAGAACAGGCGAAGTCCCGGCAGACTGGAGGAGGGCAAATGTCGTCCCTATTTTCAAAAAGGGGAAAAGAGAGGACCCAAATAATTACCGCCCAGTCAGTCTGACATCAATACCAGGGAAGATTCTGGAGCAGATCATTAAGCAAACAGTCTGTGAACACCTAGAAAGGAATGCTGTGATCACCAATAGTCAGCATGGATTTCTGAAAAATAAGTCATGTCAGACTAACCTGATCTCGTTTTTTGACAGAATTACAAGCCTGGTAGATGAAGGGAACACAGTGGATGTAGCCTACCTTGATTTCAGCAAGGCATTTGACAAGGTGCCCCATGATATTCTTGTAAAGAAACTGGTAAAATGCGGTCTTGACTATGCTACCACTCAGTGGATTTGTAACTGGCTGACTGACCGAACCCAAAGGGTGCTCATCAATGGTTCCTCTTCATCCTGGAGAAGAGTGACTAGTGGGGTGCCACAGGGTTCTGTCTTGGGCCCGGTCTTATTCAACATCTTTATCAACGACTTGGATGATGGACTCAAGGGCATCCTGATCAAATTTGCAGATGACACCAAACTGGGAGGGGTGGCTAACACCCCAGAGGACAGGATCACACTTCAAAACACCCTTGACAGATTAGAGAACTGGGCCAAAACAAACAAGATGAATTTTAGCAGGGAGAAATGTAAAGTATTGCACTTGGGCAAAAAACATGAGAGGCACAAATACAAGATGGGTGACACCTGGCTTGAGAGCAGTACATGTGAAAAGGATCTAGGAGTCTTGGTTGACCACAAACTTGACATGAGCCAACAGTGTGACGCAGCAGCTAAAAAAGCCAATGCAGTTCTGGGCTGCATCAATAGGAGTATAGCATCTAGATCAAGGGAAGTAATAGTGCCACTGTATTCTGCTCTGGTCAGACCTCACCTGGAGTACTGTGTCCAGTTCTGGGCACCACAGTTCAAGAAGGACACTGACAAACTGGAACGTGTCCAGAGGAGGGCAACCAAAATGGTCAAAGGCCTGGAAACGATGCCTTATGAGGAACGGCTAAGGGAGCTGGGCATGTTTAGCCTGGAGAAGAGGAGGTTAAGGGGTGATATGATAGCCATGTTCAAATATATAAAAGGATGTCACATAGAGGAGGGAGAAAGGTTGTTTTCTGCTGCTCCAGAGAAGCAGACACGGAGCAATGGATCCAAACTACAAGAAAGAAGATTCCACCTAAACATTAGGAAGAACCTCCTGACAGTAAGAGCTGTTTGACAGTGGAATTTGCTGCCAAGGAGTGTGGTGGAGTCTCCTTCTTTGGAGGTCTTTAAGCAGAGGCTTGACAACCATATGTCAGGAGTGCTCTGATGGTGTTTCCTGCTTGGCAGGGGGTTGGACTCGATTGCCCTTGTGGTCTCTTCCAACTCTATGATTCTATGATTCAATCGGAAGCTGTGCAAGCCCCGTTGGATGTTCAGGTTCCAAAGAACGTTTGCAAACTGGAACACTCACTTTGCAGCGTTTGGGAGCCAAAATGTCCAAGCACCAAGGCGTTCAGGATCCAAGGTACGACTGTATATATTTTCTGACCAGTTATGTTTCTGCTCTGGTCTTTAAAAAACAAACCTGCCTGCATTTCTACTAAGTAATGAGTTTGATACGAGCTTCATCCCAGCCTAGTGCAGATGCATCATGTGGGCTGCTATTCAACCACAAGTGGATCACTTAAGATGATCAACAGGCACCTGTGATTTAGGACAGTTAGCCAAAGGCAAGAAATCAACAAACTGCACTGCCCACATAAGCCATACATTCAAAATATATTTCTCCGGTGAAAATAAATCTTGGTGTATGCCCCCAAATCAGGACTGAATCCATTAGAGCTTTCAGGGGTGGCCTGGTCCTGCCACCTGAAGTGAAATGGGAATTGTCATCTTCTGGCCTGCCGTGTCACACCCTTCTTCCACCACCACCACCACCCCACACTTGCTCTCACTGAACTCTGCAGGAGCCGGGGTACTCCTTAAAGTATTGCTGCTTGCTCAGCTTTTCCACCCAAGGGCAGGGAAGACGAATAGCAATGCCATACACTAATACACTAACCACCCTCTTGGCAGCAGAAGGTGTGGCCAGAGTGCCACATCTTGCACTTCCGTCGCCTGAGGCGGGCACTTTAGCCTGCGTCATGGGTGAGCCAGCTCTGCTTCCTACACACATCTGCTGGGAATTGCAGGTGAAGAAACACAAACCCCTGTGTTGCAAAATGTAACAATCTACAAAAATGCAAACGCAACACGCTGGCTAATAACTGTTCGTGTATATATAATTGGTTATGATGTCATTCAAAATATACAAATAAGCCACTTCAAAATGATGTATATATCATACAACACATCTCACAAAATATACAAGTAACTATAAGTTGTTATATATCTCAGAGTCAAACAAAGAGTCAAACAAATCAATGAATAGCGAGGAATGCCAAGCCGACTCTCAAAGGAGGACGTCTCACAAAAGTCTCAAAGGAAGACGCCTCTCAGAAGTCTCAAAAGGACAGTATATCCGGAATAGTTCAACTGTTTCGGAGCACTGATCCACTAGCATGATTCCAACTAGTATGAATATTTCACTGATAATTATTCACTGATGAAGGCTTTATTCCGAAACAGTTGAACTCTTCCGGATATACTGTCCTTTTGAGACTTCTAATGGCAGGTGGGCAGAGTGATGTGCTCATACCTGGCCTGCAACCTTTTCACAGGCATCTGGTCAGCCACTGTGAGAACAGGATGCTGAACTAGGTGGGCCATCGATCTGATCTAGCAGGCTCTTATAAACTTTGTCCAAAGTACTCATGCTGGTTTGTGTTTTGACGAAAATAAAAAGCTGGTTTTCTTTTAAGCCAACACAGGGAAGCTTATCAAATTCAAGCACTCAGATACATCAGGGAAAATTCAGACATACACAAAAGTGCTGCACATTCATTCCCTCAGACTAGAAAACAACATGCACAACCTGCTCCCCAGGCTGTCAATAAAGCGTAAGCATTGAGATCATGGCCTTTAGCCTTTCCTCATATGGAAGGTGCTGCAAACTAATGATCATCTCAATTCCCCCTTTCTGCAATATGTGGGAGCTGCATTTCCATAATAATTGTCTGAGATGAGAAACAATTGCCTCATGGACCAGCCATATGGGACCCCCAGGATCTGGTTCTTGCCAATATGAGATCGAAGAAAAGAAAATGTGCTAAAATGACAGGGGGTGTCACAAGGATACACAAGCTAGACCCCCTCATCAGCTGCACCCTTTCCGTGCTCATCAGCTGCCCATTGTGCACACACAAACATTCCTGCTACTTTTGACTAGCCACTGCAGGTTATAGATGGCACCTTCCCTTTAAACTATCTCACTTCCCTTATGAATTCTGCAAAACAACAGCAGCAAAACAGTTTCATTTCATCTGTTCAAAGACAGTTTGTGGCTTCCTTAAAAAGAAGAAAAAACAGTACTTTTTAATGTTCCAGAGGTTCAGTGTCAAACTATCAAAGGTTTAAGACAAGGTATTATTGTTGTGTGTGCATCGTTGCAGATGCATTAAGTACCAAACCATATCCTAGTTGGCACGTTCTTTTGGCGCCACCCTTTCCTTATCACTGACATAAACGCACTTGTATTTTGCATTTCCTGTAGCCCAAAATGGCACAAGCACAAGCTAGTATATAGCCAGGTGCTGCCGTGCATTTCTCTTAGCTTCCTATGACTGCCTTCCACCAACCCAACGTGAATTCAGAGGAAGTGGTCTTCACTCTGAGAAAGCTCAAGAACCTCTCTCTTTCCACAGAAAGCTTGCTTCAGATTTTGCAGGCCTTTCTTTTTCTATGTGCAAGAGGTAACAGAGAGCATCCTACTAGGTACTTCTGTTTAAATACTTTTTTTTTTTAGCTGTTGCACGGACCATGGCCTCAAGCTTGAAGAATTTCATCCATTCCTTGGATCCAAGCTCTCTCCCTCGGATTCTGCAAATCCAGTCTGGCTTTTATGACGAAGGTGAGGTTTGTTCTAAGAAAATATTTCTAGCTGGGTGTATGTAGTGGTGACTATGGTTTTAGCTCTGTGTCTGGAATGTATTCAAACAGCTAGGAGCTGTAAGAAAATGACATTCAGCCATCATTAGCAAGTTCGCTTATAGTACATATTAAAGATAGATATAGAGAAGCAG
The DNA here is from genome assembly GCF_964106645.2 of Podarcis pityusensis. NCBI lineage: Eukaryota > Metazoa > Chordata > Lepidosauria > Squamata > Lacertidae > Podarcis > Podarcis pityusensis. The sequence continues at coordinate 57,323,820 of NC_138026.1, read as the reverse complement.
TTACAGAGGAGGCTGACCCTGTGCTGTAAGAACATGGTAAATAAGTATCAAATATAATGCAGGCCAGCATTCATACATAAGCTATTAAGGTAGAGCAATCCAACCTTGGGGGCTCAGATGAGTGCAGATCTATTGCCACATCCCAAGGAATCCGGACTCGTATCATTGGGGTGGGGCATTCTGTTTACAGGTTTGCTGTTGTAACTGATGAGCCTAAGAACTGGGTCCAGTGAAGGATACAGAGGGCTTCTGCCCCCCCCCCATCCTATTTCATGGCTTTCCACATGCTAGGAAAACTGGACCCTCCGTCATGGCATATCAAGAGTGCTGTTCTCTACTGGTGGAGGCAGACAGACAGAGACCTATGTGCCCTACTAAACTACCCCCCACCCCTAGCCATCAGCATCGGCCGGTGTGTGTGTGTTAGTATTGCATTCAAATATTCCATGAAATGAGACATTAAGGTCACATCCCCAACATACATTTAAAGCAGGATTGTACTACTTTAAAAGTCATGAAGAGAATCCTGGGAATTGTAGTTTGCGAATGGTGCTGACCTCACAACGGTACAGATTCCATCACCCCTAACCGACTACAGTGCCCAGGATTCTGTCCAGGAACTGTTAAAGTGCCATCATAGAGCTTCAGATATATGATGAAGATGAGCCATTGTCAGGCAATTCATTAAGGCCCAGATCTAAGAAAAGCAATGCACAAAAGAAATGGGAACCTCCAAAGGTGCTATGCATACAGTTCCCATGTCTGGATCTCTATATTCAGTACTTGGAATAAAATGTGCATCCTTCAAAAGATCATTGATATCATTAGGTTTTATAGCACTGATTATTGGGGTCGGAGAGGTGTCTAACAATGATAGTTTAGGTCAAGGCCCCTGAGACCCCGACCAAATCTGTCATTTTATGAAAATTGACTGCTCCATGGGTCCCCTTCTGTGATGTCATGAAGCCAGATAAAAAGATGTATTTCCTCCAAGACTCCACTAAATTCATCCCTTTTTTTTGCCATCCCCACTTTTGCATGTTGCCTTCAAAGTGTTGACTATGGATCAAAAAAGGTTAGTCACCAACAGTTTAGGCCATTATTGGTTTTTCTATTTGATCTGTCTTATCTCTTCTTCTGCCTTCTCTTCTCTTTCCCTGTCCTATGGATCACTGCAAGGCTTCCCACTCACAGTGTAGCAGCCAAGTCACCCATCTCACTCACTGCCCCATCTCCCTCTTTCATGCACAAATGACACAAAATAGGAAGCGATTCTCAGAAGGGGTGGCCTGGAGACTAAGAATGGGTCTGCAGCAGGCCACATCAAATTGGTCGTGGGGAAGCAGCTATTCTACTTACATTTTTGTTCCCTTCACTGTGTCTATGCTTTCACCCACACCATTTAAATAAGGGAGCCATTGGACGGGAGAAAGGCAGCAACCTCTTTGGCATTAAATTTTCATCCGTGCAACATTACTGTAATCTGTGTGTATGTGTGCCTTGCTCTAACATTGCTTTTGGTGGCTATATTTATTATGGGGAAAGCAAATGGAGAATGATTGCTCACCAACTGTGGTCCTCCTTATCTGTGCAAAGTTGGAGATCACTAAGACAAAAAGAATAGAGGCTATGGAACCAACAGTGCTTTTTGCATCGAACTGAATGCACATATACAACACTATTGCGAGGAAACTAACATCATACCCTGTTCAGTCTTTATTGTATTTTAGTACTCACCATCACTGACCATAATGTTTTACAGAATGCTCTACTTAGAATACCACAAAACCACATCAAAATAAAAGGAAGGCCCCAGAAACTATATTTTCTAATATAACTTCTCACTGTTCTATCTTGTACAAAGCCCATGTTTGCTTCAGTTACTATGAACACTGACCATAAAATGTAGTGGTATGTTCTTTATTTTTAAAAAAATCTGCAGAAATATTGTCCTCTGTGCAGTGTTGCTGTTTAGCAGGTGAACAACTGTTAGTCTCTATCAAGATATGACTTTATTTTCAAACACAGGTTAAAGCTTAATAGCATATGTTGAGGTTTATACTGTATTTTCATGTAAAGCACGAAGAGGCGGGGAAGCAAGAGATTCTCAAGAGAATTTTCCCATACATTCCATGCCACTACCATATCCTCCAACATTCTCTGATGAAAATAGGGGTGTCCGAAGGAAAAGCGGGATATTCCAGGATCAAATCAGAAACTGGGATGACTTCAGTAAATATGGGACTGTCCCTGGAAAATAGAGACACTTGGAGGGTCTGCACGAGGTAATTTTAGACAATGTGCATTATTTCACTTTTGAAGCATACGAGTAACATTTCTCTCCCCCATTCTACATTCTTCTATGATTTAAAATGGGGGGAGCAGGCTTTAAAGCTTGTCAGATCTGCTCTGTTTTCTTTTACTAGAACCCTCAAGATCTGCCAACCAGATAACCAGGTGCAAAACAAGACATACAGTTAGAAACAAAGAGCACACTTTCTGAGCCCCAGAATTTGTTTTCAGTGTTAGAACTGAGCTATGCTCACCATCCTTTAACAGATACAAAAACGGCTCTTGGTCTTCATTTCAGCAGCATAATATAGGTAAGAAAACAAAGCCATTTTGCTATATCTGTTGTTAAACAATTAGGAGTCAGAAACCCTTGCCGATTTACTCTGCAAAGCACTCACACAACTTCTAGTAGATCCCAACCTTCATTCTGCCCACCCATATTATACAACACAGGAATGAGATGGCCCAACAGACCTGGCCAGGAAACCTACTGTCCATTACTGTAGCCTGAGCGCCATTATAACTTTGTGGGAAAGAGAGAGGAGGAAGTAGGAGAAGCAACTATGAAAAGAGGCTTCTCAAATATAATAATTTGTTAGTTCCTTTCTGATCAGCAACTGAACAAGGTATTTAACAATAAAAAAGTAAATATGATTAACATAAATTGAAACTCCGCTATATCTTCTCTTCTAGAATATTTTAGTAAATATTGACATTTAGCAGTCTAAGCACATAGTTTGCTCATTGATTTTGTAGAGATTAGGATACATGTTTCAGTATCTCTTCACTGAAGAAAGATGCCTTTTAAAAATATCAATACAAAAAATTTCCAGGAGGCAAGTAAATTTAATTTTCTGCTGGGCTAATTGAACCAGTGGCAGGGAAGCAAAAAAGTGTAATCTTTCCCTAGAGAAACGTAGAGCTGCCCAGAGCCATTTATTGAAATAATTCATATTACACATGCTGTGAACATGCAGACACAGCATTGGTAAAAATGGACTATATAAGATTATCTAATTCTTAAACTGGGCCTTAAACTTCGACATCATGTAATTTCACAAGAAAGAGGAAGTGGCTTGTCCACAAAACCGTATCTATCTATCTATCTGTCTATCTATCTATACATACATACATACTCACTAAGAAAATACAACAGCAATATGAAGGTTTCCTAGGTGCATACACAGGGACAAAGAGCCAAAAAGCAGAGGCACATTTAGGGGCATGCGACTGGTTTAGTTGCACTGGATGCAGAGCCTTGGGAACAACGCAGGGGACTTCACAACTATTATTTAGAATGGAGCACGAGAGGCAGGAGGCACCAAATTTGAGACCCCAAGGTCTGTCATTGCAAACAGTCTGGATAAAAGTAATCCAGTTTTTTACTTTTCCAAAACCCAGAGTAAGGCACTATCTTTATTGGGCCAACCAAAAGGCCACAAAATACTGAAGAGGCTTCTGAACTCTTAATCAGGCTGGATGTCATTTTTTATATTATTATTGTTAAGTTGTGGGCGAACATATCAGACGACACAGCAATTCTTCCAAAGCAGCTCTTTATTTGTAAGCTGGAACAGAACTGAACTGAGGAGCTCAGTCAGCCTGCTTATATAGAGCTCCACTAGAATGCAACAGTAACCATTTTCTGTAACTAGCCAATCACTGAACGTCACTTTTGATCCTTCATTTGCATACAAACTATCCAGTCACTGAACGTCACTATTGATCCTTAATTTGCATAACTATCTACAGTATCCCCCTGCTGGCCCAGGGTGAGAACTTCAGTAGATAACAATTTATTATTATTATTATTATTATTATTATTATTATTATTAAAACTGGTATACAAGAAGAGAAATAAATAAATAAAAATGTCTGTGCAACAACCAGTACCCCAAAACCCCCCAAGCAAACCTCAGCTGCTTTCCACAATCAGATTCCATTTAGGAAAAAAGTTTTCCCTTGGTTGTCTGTCAGGAAGGAAAAATCAGGACAGTTTCCTATCAAGACATAAAACTACTTCTGTTGCAATTATGAATACAGTGATACCTCGGGTTACATACGCTTCAGGTTACATACGCTTCAGATTACACACTCCACTAAGCCAGAAATAGTGCTTCACGTTAAGAACTTTGCTTCAGGATAAGAACAGAAATCGGGCTCTGGCAGCGCGGTGGCAGCAGGAGGTCCCATTAGCTAAAGTGGTGCTTCAGGTTAAGAACAGTTTCAGGTTAAGTACGGACCTCCGTAACAAATTAAGTATTTAACCCGAGGTACCACTGTATTGCATAGATCCATATGCATGAAAAATACAAATGAGTATTAACAACATGTGGAATGCCTAATATCTTGTCAGGCTTGAACGTCAAAATAAGTGACAGAATGCTGATGGAGGTTTTAACCTTTTTTGTTGTTGTTTTCATGTAAAATGGTGTCATTTGCATCAAAATGCTTTTAGCATTTATGTAATATGGCCTGCTTTTCATTTGCTCTGCTCAGGGCAGCTTACAACAGTTTTAACAGAACAAAAATTAAACAATCAACAACAAAATTAAACAGCAGTAAGAAAAAAGTGGCAGGTATAGGAGGTAAAACTAATCTAAAAACACACACAGAGGAGCAGCCACAAAAGTCCTCTGGGGAGAGAGAGATAATTATAAATATTGTTCAGGCTGATGGTGTCCATTGCAGGCAAATAATCAGACTCCAGACTATTGGAATGAAGACCAATAGGTACAAGAATAAAATGTGTGCTTAATAAAATAGAGAGCAAGGTTTATAATCCAGTTAGCATGAAGATTAAAATTGTTCTAGTTCCAACTGAGTTCAAAAGACATGAAATACAAATAATTAAGTGGGCTGCAGAGAATGTTTAAAAGTTCCTCTTTCAGGTTATTAAAAATATTTTTGCTTAGAAAAGAAAAACCAAGGCCATTTTGAAATTAATTAAATATCATATTATGTCATCTAATGTTTTCTCAAGGGTTGGAGTCATAAAAACAGGCCACACAGTTTATTGAATTAAATGTTTACTTCTCTATGTGCCAAATAGAATAAAATAAACGGCAGATGTTTCTTCTATTTATTGCTTAGCTCAGTAACTGTTTTGTGGGGGGAGGGGGTTGTAAAATATAATTGATCAGCAGAGTCTCAATCCTGCGATGGCAAACTTTGCATGGTTTCAAGAACACATTGCTTTAAGAAAGGTGTTATCCCACAACAAAAGGTCACAAATCGCTGCAAAATGTCATAATACTGTCCCACATTCTGCTGATTCCTTATCTCACCTCGCCCACACCTCCCAGCTCCAAAATGACTCATGTTTTCTATGAGTCCTATAATGTTCTCCCTTGACCCCACTCCTATGCATCTCTTGGTTTCCATCTGCCCGCTCATCCATCTGAAACTGAGCAACCTGAACAAGCTTCTTGTATAAATTAGACTAGTCAAGACCTTTCCGGATCTGTAATATAGGCCCTATCTTGACAAAGGGAACACGCAGACAAGGAGCAGAAGGGGGTTAATTCACTTATACATTACTTAAGGATGATGTTTAATACCAGCTAATTCTGAAGTTGAGAAGCAAGACAAACAAACAAAAAGGTGTTTCTTTTTCTAAAATAAAAAGCTTCTGAGGTGTCAACTTACTCTTTCCTGTAAAATGATGGCACTTACATCAAAGCTCTGTCACTGCAAGCAAAGTTCAAACCCGCCAGATAAATGAGAAACAGCAGAAAGTGTCATAAACCCATCAGGGGAGAAATAAATCAAAAAAACAGCAGAAGTGATTTTTAAAGGATTTGCCTAGGATAGAAATAGCTTAAAGCTCTTAACATTTAAAGTTTTACTATTGCATGTGGAGAGATAAATCTATGCCCCTTGCTTCTTCTAAGGATTGGGTAGGTATTTGCAAAACCTGGATGTCCTGAACAAAAAGCAGTCAGCTAACAGATATGTACAGTACTAACCTTCGCAAAGGGAGTTCCCTCTGTGTATGTTTGTACATAGGCAGCTGAAGGTCCAGGTGATATGGCTTGTTTCAACCCAATCCATTCACTCACTGGGAAGATGCCTTCGTGGAGGCTGCAATCGCATAAGCTCCACTGAGCACAAGGGAACGAATTCCTAGAAAAACAGGAAGGGACACAACTAGGAGTGGAGGAATGGCAAGGAACAAGCTGCAGAAGACACAGCAGCAGGTGTTGGCGTTGGAAAGTAAATGCAATATACAGCAGCTGGGATTCATGAAGCCCCTGAGCCATGCAGGTGTCAAGGTTTCTGAGATTTCCCTTTTTGTTTAAAGGGCCACTGTTCTTGAGCTGATGGGGAACAGGGATGTGGGGGGAGGGGAGTCCAAGCTGCACTGCTACCACCCACTCTGGTTCTGGGGACTTGGAGGAGGACCCCTGCAGCTGTAGCATTGCAGCAGTGAATGTTTTATTAAGGGATAAAAGATGGGGCCCCTTTGCAGGATTTAAGAACATCACTGGAAACCTCTGTTAACTACAAAACCCCCAAATTTTGGAGTGAATCAGATAATGTTGGGTTTTGGAGTGATACCTATGATCCTTGAGCACCAATTACTGAGGGTTTTTGTTTGAGGAGGGGAGAGAGATGCTGCCAAACGACTGCAGAACCTTGGCACCAGTTTGGAGTGAATCAGACAATGTTGGGGGTTGGGCTGGTACCTGTGACTCCCAGTTTGAGTATCAGATGAGGGGCACTACAAAATGTGGGGTGGGAGCACACTGGATGTAAACAGGAGAATAAATCATCATCATGCAGCTGTAAACTGGATGGTAACTTTAGTATTTTACACTCTAGTTTTGAGGATTGATCTTTCTTCAGGGTACTATATATAGGGTTGAATTCAATGGAATTTACTTCTGAGTAAACATGAAGAATTGCAGTATGAGTGCTTAAAAAATGATAATCTATACCTTTACTTAAAAGATCCCTGCGCTGCAAAAGTACATCTTCTCAAACTAAAAAGAGCATTAAATAAATGTATTTTAAAACCCATTGTTTTCACTTGTTTATATTTACCTCTATCATTCTGTCATAATGCAGTGATGACTGTACAACTTGTTGTTTCCTCTCATGTAGTATACAAACTTTCTAAAATTTACAGTGTTATCTTTCAGGTAAAGTAAAATATTACTGGGAGACTTAATGACAGGAAAATCTCATAAAAAGAAACCACCATAATATTTCTCTCTCCCACCCTGCACCCATTTAACATTTTAGAAGAATCAGAGGGAAAAGCTATTGAACTAACTGTTTGGTTGCTTTGATGTGATCACAGCAGTGGCTAATGTGGATTTGTTTTTAAAAAAGCAGGAAAGAGGTTGTAAAGGGATATAAATGTAGTTCTTATTGAACAAAGTAGCAATCTCAAAAAGGTGGATTCAAAGGCATCTAAGTTCTTTAATTCCAGCCTTCAGGGGCGTTGTTTGATCCTAGTAAATAGACTGCATTATTCCAGTTTCCTCTAAGAGGAGTATGCAACATCTTTCTTCTGTTGAAAGGAAGAATCAGTATTTCTGCTTAATTACCTTTATGTCTTTGATGGATTTCATGCTTTCTTTGTGAAGAAAAACACAGGAAATTTTGCATGATGACAATGGGGAATGCATTACATTTTATTCTCTGCATACACTATGAAATATGGTGCTCCAGCAATGTGCTTTTGATTCTTACATGCATTGCAGAGACCCTAACGTATTACTGGAAATGAGGGGTTACCTTAAAAGTCACTTGATCTCACTCCTTGTCAGCAATACCAGGGAAATGACTTGATTACAGGCGGCTCAAATTACTTTGTTTCTTGACTGAAATGAATAGCTTGATCCAGGACATTCTGTACCACACTTGAGAAGATGGGCTACATTTCCGTAAGTAATGTCATTTGGATTTACTTACCACACATGTGGTAACGGGCAATGTGTCAGTTCTGCACTCAAGGCAGTTTAAAATGTAAAATAATGGCATATAGTCTAATAGACATTCCTGAATCGGCAGGATCACTGATGAGGCTCTGTAAACACATCTGCAGTATGTATGCATGTAGGAAATTTTTGCAGGTTATAAATAAACACATATATAGGGTTGGTGATAGAAACAAAAGAGAAAAACAGGTAAAGAGGAAAATAGGGAAATTCAGGTCCCAATTATTTCATAAATATACATAAGGTGGGGGTGGTGTCGAAACCTCTGATTTTGCGAGGCTGAAATACAAAATAGTAAGAGTCAACTCCTGATACAGCCTACCACTTTTGATCTGCCCCACCACCACTGAAATATGGCTGCAATAGCACGGACACAGGTGGCGCTGTGGTCTAAACCACTAAGCCACGGGTGTCAAACACAAGGTCCGGCGGGCCGAATCCGGCCCGCCAGACCTCGTCATGTGGCCCGTGTAGCCGCCACTGGCCGCCAGCCTTCACCTTTTATTCTCGCTTTTTTTTTTTACACAAGAAAGCCGCCTCTTCAGCGCATGCGCGGCAGCCTACAAGCCAGAGAACGTCTGCCCTCTAGTGGCGCCGGCCATTCTACACAGCAAACCTCCACTTTACATGCATTCTACTTGCCATTATTCTGACTATGTTTCTGCTTTCATAGCTAGTTATTACTTACATTATTACAAAAAACAGTAATAATTGAATGCAGTGACAATAATTTATGATAATAAAGAGTGGACACATAGTCCTACAGATACAACCGGCCCTTTGAGGGTGACCAAACTGCTGATGCGGCCCCCGATGAATTTGAGTTTGACACCCCTGCACTAAGCCATTAGTGTCCAAACTTTTTTCAAAGAGGGCCAGGTTCGATGAAGTGAAGGGCCGTGAGGGCCAACCAAAAGGCCGACCAAAGTTGTTGCACTTTTTTTAGGGTTGAAATTATTGAGCTTTTTTTTTTAAGATTGAAGTTGTTGAGGTTTTTTTAGGATTTTACCCCATAAACTGCCAAAGGGCCCCAAAATGGACTTTGGATATGCCTGCACTAAGCCTTTTGGGCTTGCCGATCAGAAGGTCAGTGGTTCAAATCCCCATGACGTGGTGAGCTCCTGTTTCTCTGTCCCAACTCCTGCCAATATAGCAGTATGAAAGCACCCCAGTGCAAATAGATAAATAGGTAAACGGTGTTTCTGTATGCTCTGGCTTCCGTCACGGTGTTCCGTTGCACCAGAAGCAGTTTAGTCATGCTGGCCACATGACCTGGAAAGCTGTCTGTGGACAAACGCCGGCTCCCTCGGCCTGAAAGCGAGATGAGCACCACAACCCCATAGTCATCTTTGACTGGACTTCACCATCCAGGGGTCCTTTACCTTTACCTTTTTACCTTTTTCTTTTTTTACCTATGGCCCCAATAAGGTTTTCCACAAGGGGAAGTGGCCATTTAGCCAAAAACTGTTCCCGCTCCATGGCATCGCCTTCCCCTCTTATGCCTGCTGATTATGATGGGAGAAAGGAGTTAATGGGGACAGAGTATGAACCTTTGTCACCTTAAAAGCAAAGGCTTAGGAGTAAACCCTACACAAATCCTGAGTGGAGTCCTAAGGGTGGCATCTTGTTATGCCTCCTCCTGGCAACTCCTGCAGCCAAGCTGGTGTCAAACGTATTGCTTTGCTTTCCTTTGGACCACACCAGCGATGTCAGAAGGGGGTTCTTGTTGTGTGGGTAGCTCAGAACCACCATACACACTACCTAGGCTTGTGCCCCAGAGAGGTCACTTCAGTGCTTCTAACATGGTAGTTTGACTTGACCCCTAGTAGCATACTCCATTCTCTCTTGAGACCAACAACATTCAGTTTCAGTAAGTACCACTGCCCTTGACCCAGATTAGCTTCCCTCAAGTTGGAAACTTCTGCTTGCCTTGAAGTAGCACTGTTTGCAAATCTCTTCACTTGTGGCAAAAGGTGTTATTTCCCTTCTACGTAAGTCATTGCCTTCTAAGTCATTACCATGCCAGGAACTGGTAATTCAGGATTTCCTGATCGACTTTTGGGTGATCTGAAGCAGATTGGGAAGGATTCCTGACTCCCTGTTGTTTAACAATGGCAACTCGGAGCTCAGGTCTGGCACTCAAAACAAATTCCAGCACTCTTTTGCAACTGACTGCTTCTGGTGACTCTCAGGGTTCTAGGAAGAAACAAAATAAATCTTGAAAGACTGAACTCTGCCCACTCTTTACTTTTCTAGGCATGTGCAAGTACCCACTGAAACCATGTGCCTCTTGCCAGTCCTCTCCCTACTTTCCACTCTTGAAATAGCTCAGAGAGATCTAAGTGTGTCTGCAAAGAACATTCCAGACTTTTCCTTGCATTCTAGGGAAAGTAGGCAGGGAAAAGAACTTCTGGGCAGGCTCAGTCTAGGTTGTTCCTATCTTTCTGCTGCAGGTAGCATAAAGGAAATTGGAATGTTGTGGACAGCAGTGGCTGTGTTTCCTATCACCCACCTGGAAGAGATAAAAATGGTCCATTTATATGAGTAGCTGCTAAATGGCTTTCTACCCACACATATGCCATGAGATGCATTGAGTATTACCTGCTACTAGCAATGGGTTGTTTTGACTCCTTACTTTTCACAGGCTTAAAGAAAAAAGGTTCATAACTCAAAACTCTGTACACTCTAGGATGTCAGGAAACAGTTTGTGTTGGTTTTTTAAAAAAAAAAATAGGGAGCTGAGCGCTACCGCAGCCGTTTAAACGTGGCTAGCCCCACTCACCAGCCAGCCCTATTGGTTGGCTGGAAGGCTTGGCCACAGCAGCAGAAGCGATCAGGAGCAGGGAGCCAAATACACCTCCCTGCCCCTGCAGGAGGCTGCTCTGGCTCACAACCCCTCCCCTCTGGGAGGAGGAGAGGCCTTCTCTGCTGGACCCTGTGTTTCTCACCTGCTTAGAGGCAGAATTGGGTCACCAGTCAACAGGGCCTGCCAGCAAGCAAGACAAGCAACTTCTGCTCCCTGGCCTGAGAAAGCAGAAAGGAAACAGCTGAGACATGATAAAGCTGTTGACCTGGAGACTTAACAACACTCACAACTTGGGAGGAGGGAAGGAAACAAGAGGAGGGCAATTGGCTGGAGCCCTGACTGAGCATCAGGTGAAAATTGATGCTTAACTGCACACCTGGCTGGGAAACTTTCTCAGAAGCCTGTCATATTGCATCTTCTGAGAATCAGCTTATTTAGATGCTGCAGATGATTAACAGACAAGAATATTTATTCATTTCATTTATACCACTTGTCACAGAGCATACCATTCCAAAATGTTTGCCAGCAGGCAAAGTGGCATGGACAAGGATTGTCTGTGTTGAATGGCACATGGAATTGTGGAGCTAGAAGGGACCCAAGGGTCATCTACCCAACCTCCTGCAATGCAGGAATCACAATGAAAGAATTCTAGACAGATGGCAATCCAACCCCTGCTTAAAAACCTCCAGTGAAGGAGAATGCACCAGCTTTGGAGGTAACCTGTTCATGACTGATCAGGCCTTGACAAATATTGTGAGATCATTCAGCATAGCAGAGTACAAGGCAACAGAAACAGAATAACAGGATGTACGGTAGCTTCTGAGATGCACGACAAAATGCCCTTTGAAGATGAGGAATGCTTATAACACACATCACAAGTGATAAAACCAGTGATGCAGACAATGGCTTAGGGGGCGTTTCACTCACCCCCACCTCCACCTGCCTACCACCATTTTTTACTTACTCCAATCAGCACTCATCTGTTTAGCAGCAGTTAGAGACTGATTCCCTATTGGAGGTTACTTTGTTGTTATGTGTGGATGCATCTGTTTTTGCTTCATTTCTATCTTACTGGGTCAACAGTTCTTAAGCCATAAGGGAGGAACGCAGGTTCCTAGTCCTGCTTGCAGACTTTATTGTGCATCTGCTTTGCCACTGTGAGAACACGATGGTGGACAAGATGGGCCTGTGTCTTGATCTAGCAGGGTTCTTCTTATGTTCTTATACCATAAAATTGAGGTTCAAAAAAACAGAAATCAAGCAAGCTTGAGGAAAACATGTAGCACTTTGGCTAAAAATATTTGGTTCCTACATCCACGATGAAGAAAGGAAATGGACCGGAAGCAGGTTGTGTGGATAAATAGTTCCAATTCTGAACTAGATACTAGCTACATTGAAGAAAATATGTCGGAGAAGCTTGCACTTTCTCTCCTCTGAGGTCCACCTCACACTTTCAGAACTAAGAAGATGGAGTACTAGCAAGTTTCGAAATGTTGTTTATGTTCTAACTTACCTTGATATTCATGGGTACTTCTAGATGCCCTATTTATTGCGCATTCATCCCAACCTGTTTGCCAGGATGATGTCGTGTTCAAGCAAATGTTAACCCATACTTTCCAGTACATTTTCCTGCCACTTTCCTTATCACAAAAAGTTAGATCTTTGCACATGGTAACAAGAAGTATTATGGAACTACGAATTTAGTTGATTAGTTTTATCAGAACGTAAGTGATGGAACTTTCTGCTAATGTTCCATTTTTCTTGTCAAGGCTCTGTATGCTGACTTGATTGTTGCTTATTAGTAATTGATCTTTCTTATTGTTTTACATTTGAAAATCAATAAAATACATTTAAAAAACAAAAGTAACATCTTTTGAAGTAGCAGGTTTGCTTCACAAGACCTCACAGTCTCCTATAATGGCACAACCTGAAATTGCTGGTATGTGATTTAATCCCACACAGAAGGGGAGATAGGCTGCAAGTGCCTTCGGTGTAAACCAAACTACCAGGAATCTAGGAGGGGAAGAGTAACAAAGAATGCTTGTAAACTGCCATGAACAATCCATAAAACATTTATGTTTATCTTTATGTTCTCCTTTAGGTTCAATTTATGAAAAGTGTGGGCATGAATGCTGCTTGTCAACTGGAGACGTGATTAAAGTTGTTGGATTAAAAGTTAAGAAAGTCCTGGCAAGCAACTGTGAAAGTGAAGATGAGGCTAGCTTCTGCTCCACTACAGTTGAGCTACCTTTACATTTTCCAGGTACAGTTTGAATATTTTCTGGTTAGATAAGGAAACCAAAAAAGTAAATAAAAACAGAATTAGACACTTCTGCAGTACCTATTGCAGTATGTTTCATTTGCAATGTGCTTGAGGTTATAATGAAGGCACTTCAATTAGTGGTACTTTCTACTCAATCTTATATCAGAGATGGACAAAATGTGCACAATTATGTCTCTGAAGTAAAAGAAAAATACTAAAGCAAAACAAGTTTGTATAATAGATCATTTCATGACCTGTGCAGTTAAATGTCCCACATCATAAAATAAACAAGGCTTCCCTCAGTTTGAACCTCTTATTGATCAAAACTGATCCCCATGAATTAATCACCCAAGACTCTACTTGATTAACGCACATTGTTTCATTTAATGTTGTCCAAAATTACCCTTTACAAATAGGGGAAACCATGTGCTATTTGTTTCTTTTTTCATGTATGATGCATGAAGTGCTGCACACCAAAATAATAAAAATCACAAAATGTAAATGCAGCAAAAACAAAATGTTAAACCAATAACCCAACCATAACTGTACACAAATGGCGGATTACAAAAATAAATAAACTCCTTATAATTTCAACAGTATACTGATTGAACTACATGCTAAGCAAAATATGTTGGCATTAAAATCACCTACATCTTCTGCCTTTCTCTGCCTCTATGTAATGCCATAAAATATAGGTCATTATCACACTGCCATTTTTTCTTCTTGCTATGTGTGTGGTCCAGAGTAGCTTTTGTACCGTTTGTAACACAGAGAGAAAACAAGAAATGGGTGCATTCAGTGTCAGCTCCTCTGCAACATGCAATTCCAGTTAGAGATGCTTCAAAAGAGATGTTATGGTGCAGCTGAGTCATAAGTTATAGTTTAATTGCACAGCTAAATTAAATCCCACTGCTATGTTCTCTAAACTTCCCTTTGAATCTTCGTCTAAGAGAAAACCACTCTACCCAAATGTACATATGTACTGAACATTTTCTTTCTGTTATAGCTTTAACAAAACAATCCCAATGGGTATGATTAACATGGAAATAAAGATGCCCTTTAGGTACTGCAGTTGCAGAAGCTGCTGTACAGTATCTAGTAATATTTCAATGTTGCAATTAGAGCTGAACAACCAGGTGGGTCTACTGCCTAAGCACAGAATTCATGCTAGTAGTTTGGCTATCCATCATTTTCTTCTCCCCACTTTTTTTTTACTTCTGTATTAGATCTGAGTATGCAAATTAATATAGTGCCTGTTAAAAGGATAATTAATATGACTCGTAGGCCTTAATCTGCCAGTATTGTTGCATGCTCCCAAAAGCTATGGGTTGTATTCTTCATATCACTAAGCAAATTGTTCCAACAGCACAAGGATTTCTATTTTTGCAATGGAACTTTATCCCCATCTCCCCCCCCCCCCCGGCCATGCACTCCTGAAATTTGTTCTATGGGTTCATCCAACCCTCTGGAGCAGGGCGTGTACAGGGGGGGAAGAGTCTTCTTATGCTAACACAATTATTTTGTTGAATCCCAAAGCTGGTTCCTCTTTTCCTTCTAACAATCAGGAAAAACTGGCTCAGCTCTCTTCTGAGCCATTGCTGCAATCAAAGTACCCATAACCCACCAAACACTTGTCACTCACCATTGCCTCCCATCAAAGTGCTTCCCTTTCCGCAGACCATCAAACAAGGGAAGGGGGGAGGGAGGAGAAGGACTGACTACTTTAGCACCCAAGAAAACAACTGAAGATATATATATATTTAAAGTTAAACTCAGAAAGAGGCAGGAACAGTGCCGGATTTATGTATAAGCTAAACAAGCTATAGCTTAGAGCCCCACTCTCTTGGGGCCCCCAAAAAATGTAAAAGGAAAAAACCTGGATGTACATTTCCAAAATATAAGATAAAAACAAATAGAATAAAACCTACATGCAGCAACAGTGGCAAGTGGCTTCAGATACCTATTAGGTCCATAAATGACCATATAGCATATATTCAACACAAAAAACAGCAACAATTGGTTGCTGACAAAGGACAGCTGGACATATAAAGGGCCCCATTACCTTCAGTAGCTTAGGGCCTCATCCGGCCCTGGGGATGAAAGATTACCAGTATATACTTACACATACGTACATAGATAACCAAGTTTTTTCACTGCTAGATACAGTTTTAAAAACACACATGAAAATGTGCTACAATCCACTTTTTCCCCTTGGCACAAATTATTCACACACAGAGAAGTAGACACACATACACAAATGACATATATATTTCTGTACAAATAAAAGGAGAAATAATACAAATGGCTCTTTGAAAGGTAGTTATCATTTTTAAAATGTCATTTCCCTGGTTTTATACAAACATCCTGAGTTCAGATGATACCTATGATTATGTTAGCAATTTGAACTGCAAACATTTTACAAGGTTATTATTTTATGAATTTGTTTTCATCCCCAACCAATGCCCCCATTCTTGGGTACCAAGGAAATTATAACTACAAATGTTAAGTATTGGATACTTTTTTAATGTTTGCATCATTTCAAGGCACCTTTCTTGAATAAAAATGTTCCTTTGAAGGTCTTTGCCGGATAGTGGCTGATAAAACACCATATGTTAGCGTTGAAGAAATTGTGAAAAAAGTTTTGATTGGATCAACACAACTGCAACATCCCTGCTTCTATTGCTCTAAGGATATAAAAGTAGAAAACCTGACCATCAAATGGGGTGAGAAGATCATATTCAACTCTGTGGAAGTCAGCAATGGGATATTGACTGTACACTGTAGATTAATGAGGGATGGCCAACTCCATGCCTTTGTATTGCCAATTTCACAAGAAGGTGATTTCTATGAATGGGAAGATGACCAGACTTATACCCTGAAAGAGATTGCCAAATGGAAAATCCCAAAGAGCAGAAGTCGGAGAGTGACATTTACTCATATCTGCAAAGCTAGGAGCTCTACCAACTCGCTTCCTCTGGATTTTGATGGCTGCATTGTTCTGACACCAATATATGAAGTACAAGCAGTGATGAAATGTAAGTTAATTACTGTCTTTGTCAACTATCTCGGCCTGATTAACAACATACTCAAAAGTGAAACTGAAAGATTTACAGATCAGTTTCAGATGTTGTTTGCAGTTCCCTCAAAATATCCTGAGAACTGTAGAGTACTGGAAATTGGAGCTCCGGAAATTGGAGGTTTGTAGGGGATAAACCACTGCTCCCAGAAAATGTGCTTTAAAGCTATGATGTGTATACAGCTTCTGAATTTACCATATCAGAATTTACTGTGTGTTTGCAGCTGTTTGCATTCTCATTTAATTTGCATGGACCATTCAACGTTACCTTCAAAGAGCATCAGTCTTGATGCTTCTGCCCTGTAAATACCTGATATTGGGATAGTCCAACAACTTGGGGGAAATTAGGCTGCAAATTCTTCACTCAAGGTCTCAGACAATTTGTTTTGGTGTTTTGGTGTTTTTAGGTGGGTGGATCAATCATTACTTCCTGCTACTTCCCTTAAAGTGCTTTTGTTTCTTTTCTGGCTATGCTCTTAACTATTTCTGGTGCTCTCCTGAATGGAAGAGCATAACCCTCAGATTTGCACAAAACCAGAAAACTGCACAAGTAAACCACATTATAAAATTCTGCAATATTGCAGAGCAATCTGAAAAGTTTGTATTGAGAATTTACAATTGCTTTCATTTATTTTCCAGCCATGTTCTTAACTATTTCAGGTGTGCTCCTGAATGGAGGAGCTTAGCCTTATATATATATTTTGATTCCTTGGTTTTGCACAAAACCGGAAAACTGCAAATGTGTGTGCTGAGAATGAAAAACTAGATGTCAGGAAGAAGAGTTCTAACCTAGTCTTCCTCCTGAAAGACCTAAAACAATTTGAATAAATGACAATTATATGGCTTACTTTGATCCATTGTTCATTTGGGGGGGGGGGGGGAAGGAGTTATGTGAATATCCCTCCCACCTTCTTTTTCTTAACCCAATGGGGACAAGTCCTTTTTGAACATGTAACAAAGGTCTATTTTTATTTTAAAAAATTAAATGTCTGAAGTAGATATAAGTAGGGTCTTTAAAAAAAAATCTCAGGAGTTCTATGGATCTTTTAAAGTGACTTTCTTATGCTCTCAGAAAAGATTCTCTCATTCTCCTTGGTGCTCATTCTTTTATAGTTCCCTCTGTGTAGCTTTTCCCCACCCTCCTTTGCCCTTTTCTGTGTTTAACCTTGAGCTTTGGTGCTAAGAGTTTTCTTTTAGATATTTTCTTATAGACAAATTCATGGAGCCTGTCAATGGCTACCTTCACTGTCAGAGGCATTGTGCCTCTGGATAACAATTGCTGGGAGTCACAGGTAGATAGAGTGATACTGTGCTCATATACGGCTTGCAAGTTCCCTGCAAGTATCTGGTCAGTATCCTGTGAGAACAG
Organism: Podarcis pityusensis; assembly: GCF_964106645.2. Lineage (NCBI taxonomy): Eukaryota > Metazoa > Chordata > Lepidosauria > Squamata > Lacertidae > Podarcis > Podarcis pityusensis. The sequence goes on along the minus strand of NC_138026.1, from coordinate 57,306,066 downwards.
GATGCTAGAACAGATGGGCCACTACCCTGGTCCAGAAGGCTGTTCTTATGTATTGGTGGGGATCATAAGAGCCACAGTTCTCAAAATAATATGGAAACATAGAGGGTGGATGTGGAGTTGTAAATAAAGGTGCACAAGGAAGAAAAGGGAGAACCTATGACGTAGAGAAAATATATAGGAAAACTTGTTCCTGTATCATTCCTGAAAGGTGCTGTCATGTAGGCTGAATAACTGCTGTGTGCCTCACTTGCTTCCTTTAAGGCACCAAGTTCAGGTGACGTTGAACATGTGGCTATTGAAGGACATCCTGACATTATTCTATTAGGCATTTCTCCATTCCACGCTGCAGGCTTCACTGTCCTGGTCCACATATAATACTAAGTCAATTCCTGCATTCATGCAATGCAGGGTGACCCTTGGGGGTACCTTCCAACTCTATGATTCTATGAAAAATATGGACTACTAGAGAGGAGGCCATGAGCTCTTTGCTGCTCCCCACTCCTCAGTCATTCTGCTGCTGTGCTCTGATAAGCCAAGGCAAGCCATGTTTTGGCTTAGCATATTACCTAAACCTGGGCTCATGGTTTTGCTTCCTCCAGACTAGGGGTGGATAAATCTCCATTTTGGGTTCTCTCATTTTTTTTCATTTTCCCAGTCTTAAGTTCAGTTCTCCATATTACCATATCTGTTTGCAATTTTCTTTTTTTCTTTTAAGTTCCCATAAAAATGCATTGGCATTTTAGTGTGAATTTATCATAATATGCACATTTTGTATACACAGTATCACATTTTGCAAAGCAATTTTCCCAATATAATGCATTTCCCCATGCTATTTTTACTAATACATGTATATTTTTACACCTTAACTGCCTGGTGAACTATGCTCCGAAATTCAGAGAAGTAAGAATTTTGAAGGATGATTGTGTTTCAGTTCATGTTGTTTCAGAAAGTGCAAATAAAATGTGAATTGAATTGAACTTCTCTCCCATCCTTACTCCAGACAAACCATGAGTTGTAACCAATGTTAAACCATGGTAGAGCCCTACCATTAGACAGAGTGAGGTAGTGGCCTCAGATGGCAGATGTTGGAGGGCTGAAAGTGGCAATGAAGTGTTGGATGACAGAGCTGTGAGTGCCACATGGCCTTGTATTCCCAGAGCTAGGCTGTTCAGGTCCTGCTTGCTGGAATCCCCAAGTCATCTGGTTGGCCACTGTGAGAACAGGATACTGGACTAGATGGGCCATTGACCTGATCCATCAGGCTTTTCTTATGTTGTTACTGCTGCTCTCAGATGTGGTGGAAAACACTGTTCCATCCCATGTGTTGAAGTAAGATCCAGCTGTCTGTCTGGTTGGCTTTTAAATGTAGAATGTGGTGGTGGGGATGCCTCAGGCAACAAAAGGTCTCTGACTTGCATTCATCCTGATGTAGAACAGCTCCCATAAATTGTGTCTTTCCGAGTCAGGAAATCAGGCAGAGGAACCAAGACATTAACAGAACAGCAATATTCAGTTTGCCTACAACACAGTCTAGGCCATGGTGACTGAAAGACGTCAACAGGAAAGAGGCACACACACACATCCAGAGAGTTTCAGGAGGGGAAGGAAGTGGGTTTTTGAAAGACACTGGTTTGCTTCACAGAGCCCAAAGGTTTATAAATATGCAATTCTGGTTTTAGATCAAGGTTTTTATTCAGCTTTTCACCAAAGTTGAGAAGCAGGGCCTAGGCCTTAAATTTAAGTTTCAGCTATTTGTCAGATACAATAATTTTGTTTCACAGCCCTGTGTCCTAACATACGCTTCACTAGCTTTCCTATTTCCAATAATATCCATGTGTTTCACTGTGCATTCAACATAGAAATCGCAGAGAATAATTTCTAAACAACTTCTACAATGTGCTGTTTAGAAGCAACTCACTTTCATGTGATAGCGATTTGCTTTCTGAACTGTGAAAAATGGATTCCCACATTTTCTTTGAAATACTATATATACGCATGAGATGGCTGTATCAGACATGGCACACATTCTGTAAATAAAACAGCTGCTGTTAAGAGGGACTAATCAATTTTTAGCTGCTATCCAGAGCAGCAATGCTACTTCTTCACATCAACCCAAGTGCAAAGCTTACAGAAAATGTGGATTTGCAATAACCATGCCAGTCTTGTAAGCCTCAGCAATGTTGCTTAGAGTGGGCTCACTCACTCAAACATCAGAGCTGAGAGAAGGGCTCCTCCAATTTCTCACCTGGCACGGAATCTCCTCTCTCTGGCTTTTCTAATGGCTCATTACCTTCCCTTTGTCTTTGGTAAATGGCTGGTCTCCCAGGTGATTTCCTGAATACAGGAAGCTGGTTTGGACTACTGTATTTTAATATTTTGTTGAAAGCCGACCAGAGTGGCTGGGGAAACCCAGCCAGATGGGCGGGGTATAAATAATAAATTATTATTATTGTTCTAACACCTATCAGACCCAGTGGCTCTTGCCCCCCAAACCCATGACCCTGGCTGCTGGAGCCTGCTTAAGGACTGCCTCCAGTATTGGGACTGGTCCCCACCCCACAAGACCATCTTGAGCAGTTTATCTCACGCAATTCAGCAGAAGCCTGCTTCTCTTTTGGCTGCTTCTCTGGTGCCTTTCCCACCAGCGCTGGCTGCTGCTCCACATGCACACATGCTCTCAGCTTTTCCTGCATGTTCTCACACACCTCCAGTTTTTCCTGTTGCAACCCTTTTTCTGGCACCTCCACAGGCGCTGATTCAGCAGGCACCAAACTTCAATTCCTCCTTCTCTCCCTCTCCCACAGGAGAGGGGCAAAATCAATCAGAAGCTCCTTGGTTCTAGGCAGCCCATCGCTACTGACTGCATCCCTTTGTAGTCTAAGCCCCTGAGCTGCCAGTCCACACTCTGAATCGCTTTGGCCACCCAGTGCCAGATTATCAAATAGGCAGAGTAGGCACCAGCCTTTTTAGGGCCCCAAGACAGCAGGTCAAAATAATATTGATTTGATCTTGAAAGAAAATTACAATCAAGCTTTCTAGTGTTAACCCACTAGAACACATGCACGAGCCCCCCAACCCTGAGATTTCGACTGCCTAGGGTTTAATCTGCCACAGGGTTTAATGTGGCACTGTACCCACCCCTTCCATATGGGTGCATAGGAGTCAACTCCTAGGGGACAAGGTCCCTTCTGCCCCCCTAAAATACTTGAGGCCCCCCTACATTGATGGACATTGTCACTCAAATGGGGGGGTGCTGTGTCATGTGATTGATTATGCGGGGGGGTACCTGCCCCCCAATATTTAATGCAAGTTGGCACCTCTGTATTTGTGCCTCAAGGCCAGGCTCCTGGGTCATTCTTAACCCCTTGTAGCATCTCATCAGACATGGCTCTCACCTCTCATGGAGTCACATTTTTCTCTCCAAATTTAAGGAGGCCTGTCATGTACTCTGCTTGCAATTGCTTCTTTTCATTGAACCACTGGTTCTACTACTCCATCTGTCACTGGTTCTGCTGGAGCATCAACTTGGAACTGCTCCAGGAATGTTTCTGTTTCTCCCTCCATTTTGACTCAAGCACACCTTGATCTTGAGCCCTTCCTCCAGGAAGCACACATCTTACTCCTGAAACCAGTGTTGCAAAATGATAGCATTCTCATAAGTTTTGAGCTGAAATCATTAAAGGGATTATACAGTTAATACACTGAGAGCCTCCTGAAACTACTAACGCATATGTAGAAGAAATTTGTATTTTTACATAGTAGACCTTTGCACAACAATATCAGTTAACCCATTTTTTTTTCTCTTTTCAGTTCAAAAAGAGACTGTTTACTTCCTTTCAGATTTAGATGTTGAAGTCAAAGACGTCACTGACTGTTACAATATTCACAGTTTCCTTCAGCCATTGTCCATGGAAGATATTTTGGAAAGGACGTGCAATGAATTTCCTATCGTTGTTGCGGTAATTGAAGGCTCTGTCAGAAATAAGCAATCGTATAGTATTTTGTGTCCTGGTAGAGAAATAGTCATTTACAAAAAGTGCCAGGCAACACGAATCTTAGCATCTGAGATCAAAGGCGATTCCTATAAAAGGCACTTTTTAATTCCTACCAGCTATAAAGGGAAGTTCAAAAGAAGACCACGGGAGTTTCCAACTGCCTATGACCTAGAAATAGCAAGGAGTGTGAAGGAGAAGCTTCATGTTGTAGCTACCAAAGCTTTTGAGTCCCCTTATGAAGGGCTGTCTTCTGTTTCTATTGGAAACCAATTTTTAATTCCAGAGTGTCAACTAAGTGAAGTTGTTGATCCGGGGAAGAAGAAAGTAGAGAATGCTTTGGCCTGTGAACAAATTCTATCACCAAACGAAACCCACAAGAGTATACTTCTTCCAATGTGCATGGAAGGGGGCTTTGTTGAACTTGTCCATGATAAGAAACAGTATGAACTTCTGGAGCTTTGCAAATATTTCCGTCTTCCATTTAAAGTCAAAGTCTCCTTAAGGGATCTTTCCATCCAAGAGGATATTTTGGCTGGTATACCATGTCTGCAGCTTGAAGAAAAAATAACAGATTCGTACTTGTTAATCAGCACTTTCAGCAACCCCACAGAAATCTGGGAAGCTCCTGTGCATCGTTTAAATATGTCTTTCCAGTTGCTGAGCAAACATGCAGAAGATATTGTGTGTTTCCCAACAAAGTCTATTGTGGAAGAGATTACGGAAGAACAATATTACATGATGAGAAAATATGGAAATCAGGCCACAAACCCACCTCCCAGACCTCCTAAAACCCATAAAGTTGAAGAGTCCAAGGCATATTTTCTCACTGTAACGACCCAAAGTGCTTGCAGTACACCAGGACCTAGAAAGGTAAGAAGAATGTTGTGTCTTTTACACATCCATAGCTAGATATTGGGCATAAAACAGTAACCCAGTTCCAATAATAATAATAATAATAATTTTATTATTTATACCCCGTCCATCTGGCTGGATTTCCCCATCCACCCTGGCTGACTTACAGTATTACGTGGAACATCCAGCAGAAGGCTATACCCCTTCATTCTTTGTTCCCTCTAGCCCAGCCTTACTCTCACAATCTGTAGGTAACCATTAGTTTTGACACAGAAAGAGGCTGATAGTTTTGGACTGTTCACTTTTATGTCTAAAGCTCTATTTATTTCCATGGCTAATATTTAAGGCTAATCTGCACTTCAGAAAAAATGAGGAGGAAGGCTAGGACATAACTCTTGCTTTTGATGTGCTAGATTCCCAAAGACAGCATTAAATATAACACCAAATACATCATTGGGAGCCAGTGGTTCAGTGGTGAATTCTGAAGCACAGGAGAGCATTGTGACAGTCCCATAGTCCAAGGAGAATCTGTATCTGTGCATCCAAGGAGAGTCCAAGAATGCAGGCAACTGTGTTGGTAGGTTATGCAATTCTGTGACAGTGTTGCCATTTAAACTGCTAATATATTTTAAAAGGAAATAAGCATTTAGTTTTAAAAATATTTTTATTCCGTTTTCATAAAATGTACAACACGCAACCAACTCAGTAGCACTGGATACATTTTCTGATGTATTGTTACGAAGAAGCGTTTTGTCTCTCTCTTTATTTCCCTCCTTCTCTGAGCTTCATTCAGAAACTGTAGCTCTGTGAGACTTTCGATACCATCGACCATGGTATCCTTCTAGAGCTGTCCAAGTTATGCACATGTGGCACTTCTTTGGCGTGGTTCTGGTCCTTCTTGCATGGTCATTTCCAAAGGGTGATGCTTGGGGAGTGCTCTTTAGCCTTGTGGAACCTTCAATATGGGTTTCCTCAGGGTTTCATATTATCTCTCATGCTGTTTGACATCTGCAGAAAACTGCTAAATGGGGTCATCTAGAGTTTTGGACTACGTTGTCAGCAATATGCTGATAGCATATTGTACAGCTCTACTTCTATTGCAAATGTGGCAGTGGTTGTGCTGGACCCTTGTCTTGCCTCAGTGATGGACTGGATGAGAGCCAACAAAATGAAGCTCAATCCTGATATGACTAAGGAACTGTATAGTGACTGGTTTTCTAGACCAGATGGATGAGAAGTTGCTTGCTCTTGATGGGGTTATGCAGGTATGCAGCTTGGGCATATTTCCAGTTCTTTTGCTGTCAATTGAGGCTCAGGTGGTCTTGGTGCCTTCCATTAGCTTCGGCTGGTGACCCAGATGCACCCCTTTCTGTACAGGAATAACCTAACCTCTGTCGTCTATGCTCTGGTAGACTCCAGGTTATATTACATGTATGAACCAGCCTGGACCCTGCAATCATCAACTGAGGCCCTTCTTCATGTGCCTCCTCCATGAGAGATCTAGAAGGTGACAACATGAGAATGGGCCTTTTATGTGGTTGCTCACCCCAAGGAGGCTCACCTGGCACCTTCATTAAATATCTTTAGGTGCCAGGCAAGAACATTCCTCTTATCACAGGCCTTTGGCTAATTAGCTAATTTGTGGCCTTTTAAATTGAGATGGGGGTTATTGTTTGTTACTATGGTATGTATTTTTGTACTGCAATCTGCCCTGTGATCTTTGGATGAAGGGTGGTATCGAAATCTAATAAATAAAATGAAATGAAATAAATATGGTTAAGGAAGGGTGCTGTGTTCACATGTAGTACCAAGCTATAGGTAAAACAAACCATGGCTCACAAGTCAACAACAAACCATAGCTTCAGCATGTAGCTTGTTGGAAGAAGGCAAGCAATAGTTAATGCTATAATGTTCACAATGTTATATGTGAACCAGGTCTAAGGCTTTTTAATTTTTTTAAATAATAATAGGCACAGGATGGGGAGAATCTTCATGGGGAACTCTAAGCTTAATAGTAGCACAGGGAGACGTTTTCATGGGAATGGAGATGGAGAGGGAAGGTTTAAACTTTCTTTCTGCATGTGCTGTAGACCATATAAAAAATGGGAAGGGTGTCCACAAGCAAGCTATTAGATTTCTAAGAAGCCTGACATAGTTGTTAATGATATATTTAGTGTCACGTCCAGTTTGACCCTTAGTACACAGAGTTTCTGACATCATCATCATCACCACCACCTTTAAAAATGGAAAGTCCCAATATAACTGTATCACACAATTATTTTGAATAGGTAGATTCAGGCCCAATATTCACAAAAGTAAGAATAAAATATAGCTTTGTGCCATTGTAAATGGTGGGTGAGTAGCTTAACAGGGTTAATTTGCAGAAATGTGAATGGAGTACTTCCATTTTACTTGTGTACAATGAAGAACAATAATCAAAACATTAATCTTTTATATTCAAATGAAGCTTGTCTCGACCCCATGGTATGATTTGCATGAGGTCTTTCAACAAAGATAAATCAGAACCGTAGCAGGAGTGCAATGTTTTCCTTGAGTGTAAATGAAGCAATTAAAGTTTGCTTTGACACAACAAAAGAGTTCACTGACAGTGACATTATTCTGAAATTCAACATGTTTACCAGCAGTGAAGCTGAGTGCTCCATAAATCCCCTCCTTACATATCTATTTGCTTTAGTATCTGTATATGGGGGGGGGGGCTGCTTTCAAAAACTATGCATCAATTTCATTAATATTTAAGTTTGTTTACATCCTCTCTCTAAAGCAAGAAATACAGTACATACTTCAGTGTTCATAGGCAACCTTCTATATTACAATTAAAAAAACGGAACACATTGTTTCATCTCATTTTCAATGCCTATGAAGAAAATCTCCAAAACAGTCATTTATCCAGTTCTCTTCTGTGCCACGAGTCAGTCGCTACCCAGTGTCAATATAAACTCTTAATCCAGATGCTAGGAGCATACTCAACCCATGTCAGGAACAACCAAAACTTGGACTAGCAGTATCCTAGCCCATGCTTGAATGCTATTTGTGATGAAACACTTGAGGTCATAGAGGAGCAAAATTATATTTCTAGGGTTCAGTGTAAACCCCCTAAAATAAACCTGCAAATCAACAGCCCATAGGTTCTTCTGACATCTCCTTGTTTTAAATAGGTCTGGGTTGTCTGCTCAATAGTCAGATTCTAGCCTTCCCTGTGTCATTTCCTAAACTTGCTGCAATCCTATGCTTGATTCCTTCATTCCTTGGTTGCCTTCTGCCTGCCTGTATTCAGGGTAGGCATCTAAAGAGACCTGTGTGGCTGCATAGGGAACTTACAGATGAGCTGAGATTTAAGAACGGCATGTATAAGAAAGGGGAAATCACAAAGGAAGAGAAGCCAAGAGTAGCCAACAGGTGCAGGGAGAAGCTCAGGTCGGCCACAGCTTAGAATCAGTTCAGGCTTGCAAGAGAGGTTAAAAATAATAATAAAGGCTTCTTCAGCTATGTTCGAAGCAAGAGGAAAACAACTAAGTAGTAGGTCCTCTGCACAGAGAAGAAAGAGAAATGCTTTTGGGTGACAGAGAGAAGGTGGAACTGTTCAACTCCTACTTTGCCCCTGCTTCACCCAAAAGGAAAACAGTGTCCATCCTGGTGATAACTGAATAAATGATGCAAAGAGGGAGCTGCAGTCCCAAATAGGAATAGAGGTGGTAAAGGAACACCTAGCTACTTTAAAGAGTTCAAATCTCCAGGACCTGATGAGCTGCACCCAAGGGTACTAGAGGAGCTTGAGGATGTAATCTCAGAGCCTCTGTCCATAATATTTGCGAATTCTTGGAGAACAAGTGAAGTCCAGCAGACTGGAGGTGGCAAATGCAGTCCCCATCTTCCAAAAGGGAAAAGAAGGCAGCCCAGGTAATTAACAACCAGTCACCTTGACATAAATACCAGGAAATGTCCTAGAACATGGAGATATAGGTGGCAGTAGGGTTGATGAGATGCAAACACACCAGCAGAACCAATCTGGTGCTCCCGCTTGTGTGTTTGCACCACAGTGACCTTGCCATCTCCTCTTCCCTCCCCCTCTACCTCCCTTTAAGCAACAGCGATGCAACCAACCAGGGGTCAGGTGAGTGACAGCCTCTACCATTCCACCACCTACTGGTTTTTACTACTAATTTATTTGGAAAATGTATTCCCAGGTTCAATGAACATGAACCTAAAAGATAAAGCCATTCCTTATCACCATGTAGTTATATGATATTTTCACATCTATCCACTGTCCCTGCAAACCCTTGTATCCTTTCATCATCACCCTTTCCACCTTATAAGAAAAACTACAGTAGCAAACCAACAGCTGAAAGGCAGTCTTCTCTTAACAGATGTGATGGCTTCCAGAGTACCATTCCATCATCCCCCTGAATTGTGAGAGTTCCAAAGAATTCAGCAGAGCCATATTATCTTTCTTTCTCCCCCCTCTCTTTTAATCTTAAAAGAGATTGGGTTGTCAATGGGTTTATACAGAGGTGTCACAACTCTGCGCAGCGAAGGGCGCATTATTCTTACTTTAAAGCACACATCTAACATCTATTAACCAAAGCGAGAGTTTAACTTGCACACAGAAGAAAGAAAAGATTCCCCTATGAGTTATTTTGAGAAGCTAAGTGGGAATTAAGTGGCGCCTCTGCCTTATGGCAACTGTCTTCACAGAGCTGAATCTAACTTTAAATGAGTCTACAGAAACTGCTAAAATCACAGCTGGTATGTGAAATAAGGCTGAACAAAATGTGACTGCCAGTCTGCGACAAAGCAATGCCACTAAGATGCTAATAAAAAGCTCCCATTGAAATAATTACTCCATGATTTTTACATACAAACGTCGTGACGAAGAGTAACTCCACTAGCTGGAGTACATGGAGTTTTGTTTGTTCATACCAAGTGTCCCTGTTGAAGCTACCAGGGGAAATGACTACAGCTGTTATTGTCTGATGATGGTAGTAAAAACAGTAACAGTATTGTGCAGTTATCTACAAAATAGGGCATTGAAAGTGGATTGGAAGAACAAGGATTCAAAACATCGAATATACTGGTGCTTTATTTCAATTTGTCCACACTATATTTCATATTAAAGAATCCAGTCAAGGAAAACAGTCATGCATGTCCTGGATTTCAATTTTCTAGCTTTAAACATACACTGTAAGTGTGAGATAATGGAGACCAAAATAGTTGAACTGATGGTATGGTTGCTGTGCTATTGTTATGGGGTTTGCTATCAAATTTCTGTGAACACAACTATCATATTGTGGGTATGCCTTAACTTGCAAGACCTGCCCAGAGTTGTGGGCTTGATAAAGGCATGTTAATAGCTCAAGATATTCAGGTGATATTTTTATGGTTGTTAGCTTATGGGATTATTTTGAAAAGGAGGAGGGACTAAGGGTTGCATGCCCCTCTTTTCAGTTATGATCACCTAATATCTGGGACATTTGAATGGTATGGCTAAAAATCCTCATCATCCAATCCAGTAAAATTGTTTCCCATTAAGCCAGTTTTTGGTTTTTTTAAATGTTGATGGTTCTTACTATTTTGTTATGAATCATGTAGCATTTACAGTTTTAATTAGAGTCACACAAACTGTTAATCAGTTCTGAGCCAGAAGGCCAGAGTTGAATGGCCTTTCAATATGTACATTCACAGACACATATCAAAGCTACTCCATTTAAAACCAGCCTCTCTGTGTCTGAGCAGTCAATGAAGCAACTACCTCTGAAGTCAGATCCAACTGTAATGAGTCCTTGGATTGAGAGCGAAGTTAGTTAATGTCAAATCCATGATGAATTAAGGTTTTTCACTTATGACTCTACAAAAGAATACCACTTGCACATTATTTTTCAATAACTTAACACCTTGATATTTTCTTTTGTCACAAATTTCTGGGTTCCATTCTTAATAGGTTTGAATACCATCTCTCTTTTCCATTGCTCATTTTTCTAGAGATGATGAAGTGGGACATTTTGCAATGAGAGCAGATGGCCTAAAATAGAAGATATTTCTGAATTCTGAAGAGCAGGGATGGGCAGATCAATTGCTACCTAAGCCATGTAATGTGAATATATTCATTCATAAGGCCCTTCCATCCTCCTTCCACATTAATCTCTGATTCCCCCCCCAACAAAAAAATACAAATTTTCATTTATTTAAGTTCTACTTTTATACTGCCTATCCAACAGCATGTCAAATTCAAAAACATCATGCAATGTTTGCCAACAAAATAATAAAATGATTATTCCTAACAATATAAAACTTTTAAAACAGTATTTTGAAACAAATACAGTGAAACCTCAGTTTTTGAAGGTAATCTGTTCTGGAAGACCATTCGAGTTCTGAAACGTTCGAAAACTGAAAACTCAATAGACGACAGCTAGGTCTCAGGATCTTGCACTCAGCGGAAGCTGCGTGGCATGTTTGACTTCCTGGGCGTGTTCGAAAACCGAAACATTTACTTCCGGGTTTAAGGCGTTCGAAAACTGAAATGTTCGTCAGTGGAGACATTCAAAAACTGAAATGCTCGTCAACGGAGACATTCAAAAACAAAGGTACCACTGTAAAGTAGTAGCAAATAAACAACAACACAAAGCCCATGTGGGAAACTTTGACACTCATTTAAATAAAGGCTATTAAAAGCTCCAGGGGGAAGAGGAAAGTCTTCACCTGGCAAATAAGAGAGAATATTGTGGGGGCCACGCAAGCCTCTCTGGGGAAGCCATACATGCAACATTAAATATAGAAAACAAGAAGAAAAACAAAATACCCAGAGCAGCAGCATTTAACCAGAATGAGGTTTTTAAGAGGTAGTTATCTCAAGCCCATCATTTATGCAAACAGCAGTCTTGAATGAGCAAAGATGTCAGATGAGAGAAGCTACAGGTACCCAGGTGCTACCCTAGTGCCCATCATTTGCCCTTCACAGTGTATGCACAACACACCTCAGCTGCTGTCCGGAGCTTGGACAGCTCAACCCTGCTGTACTGCTACAAAGAGAACTGCAGAATGGAACGGAACTGAGTGGCAGTTATTATTTATTTATTTAAAAATGTAGATGCTGCCCTTCAGTTCCACAGTAGTTTACAATTCAGTGAACCATGAAATAAACAAGGCAACATTATTTTTTACTGCCCACATCTGGAGTGAGATGAAATGAAGGGTGCTGTTTGATAAACCTGACCTATCCATCTCTTTATTCTTAGTCTTTGGTACTCCTTTATTTTAAAGCTAACTCCCTTATTTTAAAGCTATAATAGGGTTACTATATCTTGGAGAGCAAAAAAGAGGGCAGCCCGAGCTGGGGAAAGAGGTACACAGGTGTGCGGGGCTACCACTGTGCCCACACACCTCTTTCCCTGGTTCAGGATGGCAATGACCACGGCGTGCAGAGCAGCCTGAACCCAAGCCGCTGCCATCCCGTGCAGAGGTAGGACTCCAGCTCTTACCTGTTCTCTGCTGCGACAGCCTTCCTCCGCTGCAGGACCTCCACCTCTGGGGCACAGCACCCTCCTGAACATGCCCAGGCCCCCCAAAAACCACCTAGCCCTCCCAAAACAACCCAAACCTGGACATTTCCTTTAAAATATTAAAATCCGGCTGGGTGGGCATGTTGGCCCCCCAAAGGAGGACATGTCCTGGTTTTACTGGATGTATGGCAACCCTAAGTTAGGTATAAGTAAAGGTTGGCCTACTTGTTCTTCCACAGTCCTCATTTAATTCTCCTTTGTTCTGACAGTGGCATAGGTAGACAATTGCCCCCACCCCCAAGCAAAACTCCACAACTACCTGTAGTAGATAGAGTGAGTGTTGTGCCTGAGTGTTATAGTGTACACGTACTACTTCTTCCTCAGGAGCTCTCTTCTAAGTATTTTTTATATTTTTCAATAGTACACTCTTGTATCCCTTCCGGGCATCCTTTTAATTTAGCTATTCAAATTAACTCCTGGCTGTCAAATGTCTCGAGACTCACAGCTACATCAGTTAACATTATCTAAATGTTCATTTAAGCCTGTTTTAGTCACATTTGTTCTGTTATCAACTCTTTTTTACATCTGTTATTAATTCCCTACAGGAAACTCTCGGCTCTTTGATTTCACACTGGCAATTCTCTTATACCCAGCATCCTGGCAGCTAGAGCCTATCATGCCTCTGCTTCATTTGAAAAAGGGAACTTCAAAAATATTTACAGCCAATTTCTGGGCTATATTTAGTATCGGGGACATGCTCAGATGGGCTACCCTTAATGTAAAATAGGTGGAGAATACTGACCTAAGAAAGGGCTGTTTAAGAGTTGGAATTAGAAAATGTCTGCCAACTGCAATGGAAAATGGACTTTGGAGAAAGTTTCTTTATATCAGATGGCTTCCTTGTTTGTGATATCTATTGGCTGATAACATTGCTAATGTCTGCTGCTGGCCAGCTTATTTTTCTGATTTCTTTTGTCAGGCAGTGCTGCTAGTTAATAGCCCAGAGTGGATGGTGAAGGTTTCCTCAATGAGAGTTAATGGTTACAAAATAGCTGGATCGCTCTTGAGTGCTTTGAATGGGAGAGGCTAACAGAATTTGAACATAGATAATTTGACAGTTGACACACTTTCCTCCTGAGCTATATGTGCGTGAAGAAGCAGGCGTTTGGGAACAGAACCCATGAGACGGGGGGTGGGGGGGTGGAGAGGGTGAGAGCTGAAGGGACCTGGGTTTGGAGGAGCGAGTATCTCTCTGCTGATCTGATGTGGGATAGTGGCCCTGCTGCCTGGCAGGAATATGCATGCTGTCAATTCACCTCCACCTATGCTCTGCTTGCATATTAGTAAAGAAACAAAACATTACAAGAACACCGTTAAGTCCCCAGTGCTCTCTCCCCTAAAGGATACCCAAATTAGCACTGCCACTGGAAGTTGGGGAAGTCTGGAGCATGTAACCATATTGTTGTAGACTTTTCAGGATCCACTGCTAAAAAAACGCTGTGCCTGTTAATTGTGTAGATTTGATGGCACATTGCCTCTATTTTCAGACTGCAGATATCAGGGAACTATATGACTTCCAAATGGCATGAAAATTATCGCCTTGCTAGCTTATAGGAAAATCCCAAGGCCTCTTTTCAAGCAGTGAAATACTGCCTGGCACAGAAGTCAGAAGATCCTCTTTGAAACAGCAGGGGATTGTACAGATGTATAAATTGTAGTTTGGATGTTCCTTTAAAACTAGATATAAAAGACTCCACTACAGCCCACCTTTTGGATAAAAGACTCTGCCTGTCAGAAATGCACAAGGGAGGTATTTAAAACAAAGAGGAATATATGTGTCCTAGTACTGGAAAGGAATTGTGCATTCAACAGGGGAAAATGACTGAACTAGTACAAGTAAGTATAACAGCAAAGAGCAAAGGGGAAAGATGTGTTATCTTGCTTCCTTTCAGGTAAAAAGAGAAATCTTTATGACTTATTTGTTGTGTCAGAAAATAATCTGTGCTGGGTTGTGACATGATGATGGACCGGGGGCAGGGGGAGAGAACATACATAGATGGTGTCACACCTTTTGTGTGTATGTTATGTTTTGTATAATGAAATCTTGTGAAAAGAAAAAGCTGTGCACCATTCGTTTCAACTATGGCTGGTGAGAAAAGCCATTTTGGTGGTTCAAAGTAGAAGGGCTTTATTAACCGTGAGAAGAAGGGGGTAACACTGCCCAGAACCTGTGAATATAAATGCCAAGATACCCAAACAAGATGTGATCACAACTGTATTACTGATCACAGCGGGGTTGGAGACTGAGTACACTGAGTACATACCTGAAAGACTTCATACACTCAAAGCAACAGTGGCCTCACGCATACACAATGGGTAACCATTGTTTACAAGGCATCTTACTAACCCTAGCTCTTGTGTCTGCTACTCCTTACATCTTCTGTTCCAGCATTGCTATGAAGATACCAGACTCTTCCATTTTGTTTCAGTTTATCTGAACCCTTTATTTTGAAGTTGGCTAGTTTTCACTAACTTTGGCCAGGTTTGGATATTACAACTGTGGGTTTGGAGTGAGGATAACTTCAATAGATGTAATAAGGACTTGGCAAGTAGCCAAAATAAGGTTCCAACTCGTTCTCATTCCTCTATGAAAGCCAGCACACCTAGGGAAGGGACTTAATATCACAGACTAGGCTTGGTTATTAAAAAGACAGACCACATTCACTACAGCAACAACCTGTGGTTAGTCTAACATAACATAAAGCTCCCAGATTCCTTGGAATTATGTGGCAGCTGATCTCTGTATCATACCACCTTCAGTGTTCTGAAATCTTCTGCCTCCAGTCTGAGAGAGTTTAAGTGCTATGTCTCTCTGATCAGCTTTTTTCCCACCTTCCTATTCATGATTTGATTTGAATTTTATTTTTTTTTAATTTAGAAAAGCAAATAGTAATTTCTTTCTGGCTTTGTAGTTTTACAAACTCAATCATCAAAATCTTCCATTAACATATTTATCACATCTATATTCCGGGAGAATGATGAAGGCTTTTCTAGAATTAAATTGATAAAATGTATATTGTTGCTAGTGACTTTTACTGCAACTTTCCTTTTCCTTCTGTAGAACCTGCTTTGGAGACTATTCTTCTCAAACTTTGTATACATATAGAGTTTGTTTAGTAAAAAAAATAAAAACCTGGACTGTGCTGCCCAAAGCTAAATTTCCTTTATAGAAAGAATAAAATGGAAAATAAATGCAAGCCCGCTTGGAAGAGTAAATTGCCAGTAAAAAACATCAGGATACAGAATTTCACTGACACTATTAAAGCTTTCTTAGGGTATCCTTGGAGGCAGGCTTGCTCCGCTCCACCCATTTTCTGTTTCTTCTTCACTATCTCCTATCCTCATGCCCTGCCATCCTTCCCTTGTTGTTATGCCTTCCAGCTTTCTCTTCCTGTCTCTTTGTACCAAGGCAGTCCAACACATGACCCAAGAGCCACATGCAGCCCTCAAGGCCTTTTTGGCAGCCCTTGGCAACATTTGATGCCACCCCCTCTGCAGCCCTCACACTGCCTTCCCAAAGCCTAAGTGAGACCCTGGGCTTTGGAAAGGAGGCCTGAGGGCTCCAATGGGGTCCTAAAGCCCTACCATCTCCCTCCAAAAGCCTAGTTAACACTTTCACAGCTTTGGGGAGAAGGTGGAAGAGCTCTAGGGCCCAGTGCCTTGCTTTGGGAAGGCAACATGAGGGCTGGGGGGGGGGGGAGGCATCAAATTTTGACCTCGCTCCCCTGCCCCACGCACGACACGAACATTTAATTCAATCTGTGGCCCCAGGTTCCATGTCAAAGTACTTTTGCAGCCCTCTTGTTATGAAAAGTTGGACAGCCCTGCTTTATATTATACCACTCCAATTGTTTTTCTGTGGTCTGAGGACCCATTTCTTATTCCATTGATCCACAAGGACATTGCACTCAGGCTCTGTCAGTGTAGCTCAACTTCACTCAATGTGCCCCAAGAAGCATCTAGATGAGGTGTGGTTGGGCTTTTGCCAAGTGTGTCATGGGTTCCCTCCAAATTATGAAAACATACCTGACCTGAGGGGGGGGGGGGATTTGGTTGGGACACCTAAGTGCCACAAAACATAGCCTAATGCAGCTAGCACCTGTGGCACCATCTTCATTTTCTTTTCTATTTGTTGCTTTAGGTTGCCTTTAAAAAAAAACAAAGACAGAGAGGCAAACTTGTGAGAGAAGGAGAAAGACAAGGGAGACTGAAACTAAAAAAGGAGAGAAAGTGGGTTACAGGTTAAAGCTGAAAGTGGATGCTGGGTTTGAAAAGGTTGATCTGACACCACCCAGGGAGTGCTTGTGACTTTGGACATTAAGATGTAAGCTTTGTTTTTGAGTCTGGGGACATATCTGCATGGATGTTATGTAGGCATTCTGCGATCATTTGATAGCCATGCTTTGTATGGACTGAGCCTATTTCCCTCCCTGTGACTATCACAGGCAAGGAATACTGATGAAATTACTAATGGTTTTTGATAACTGGCCCTTTCTTTTTGTGCCTCTGTAACTGTTGGGGAGTGAACACAATGCTAGAGTAATCTTACAATCTGTTGCTTTTGATGCTGCTGTGTGCTATTAATGGGTTATATAAAGTGAAATCAACTGAGGTCTACAATATTCTTGGATTATGCAGAGAGGGATGTGTATGTGTTTATAGTTCTCATTCGAAAAAGTAACAATAATTTCCACTTAATGATTTTAATGGACCAGCTGGAATTAATATGTTGCTTAGCAAGGCATGGAAAGGATTTGGCAGGAGGAAATTCAGAGACTAAGAAATGGAGAGAAAAAATGCTAACACTGTATGTATTATTATATAGGCATTAGGAGAAGTGTCTGACCTGATTAGTTCCAGTTTCTCAGCTCATAGGCCTCTGCTTACAGAGGCTGCCTGAAGGATTTACATATTTGCAGTATCACAACATAGTATTGCTTTGAATTTGGGGTTAGAGTCTTGACTCGGTTGGCCACAATGCAATACAGAACTAAGCATACTTAACTTTGTTTTGGATTGTATCCATTGCAAATCAGTGTAACAGCAGAAGAAAGTGATGCTGATCATATGCACTCAATTTTATACTTCAGTAGGACTGTGTATTTGGATTTGGCCAAGATTAAAAATAAGGATATTTCACATTCATATCTGAAATTTAAATCATGAATTTAGCTTAGGTAGCAACTCTCTCTCTCTCTCTCTCTCTCTCTCTCTCTCTCTCTCTCTCTCTTTCACACACACACACACACACACACACACACACACCGGTTCAGCTAAATTTAATCATGATTGAGACTAAGGGCAGATCTACACTCATGGTTTATAATGTTAAGGAAGGATTAAGGAAGGATTTTCATAACTTAACGGACACATTAATAATGCATTATTAAAATGTGACACCAGAGGGTGCTACAGAGGACCCTGAAATAGGGAAACTGCGTTGTTACTGACAAAACAAGGTAGGAACGTTTTTTATTTACCAGTATGCCCTGTGACATTTTAGAGCGCTATATCTAATATTGTTCTAACAACGTTTAAACGGTCTGTGTAGATCCAGCCTAAGTCTTACTGAGATAAGAAGGATGAGGGGAAAATTCTGTTTGGTTGAAAATTTAATGTAAACCTACCTAATTTGCACATCCCCAAACAATAAGTGAATCCTATTGCTGTCACCTGGAGGGTGGATGCTCCACATGCTCCAGAGGCTAGACCCCAAATGAATAGATTCAAGTTACAAGAAAGGAGATTCTGACTAAACACCAGGAATAATTTTCTGATAGTAAGAGTGTTTGACAGTGCAACAGACTCTCTTAGGAGGTGGTGGACTCTTCTTCCTTGAAAGTGTTTAAGCAGAGGTTGGATGGCTATTTGTCATGTATGATTTAGTTGAGATTCCTGCATTGGAGGGGGTTGGATTAGATGACCCTCGGGGTCCCTCCCAACGTCTATGATTCTGTGATTCTATATTCAGACCAGTTTCTTTGAGAGACTATTGGCCTTACTTGAAGAATGAGATGCTTCCAGGGGCTGGGCAGGGGCCAGGCGGACTTTGGCAGGATGTAACATCATCTAAAAGGAGAACAATAGGCCAAAGTGGGACTGTGCATGGTTGAGTTTTGATTGGGCTGGACCTGGATAGAGATCATTGACTTTCTCTATGAGCTGAATTCCAAAGCTATGGCTTGTGAGGTGAGGCTTCCCTGCAAACCTAAGGTCTGTTGGAGTTTTGCATGCAAGCAGATCTTCATCTTCACACAAATGGCAACCTTGTTAAATGGTTCATTTGAACACATATGTTTGGTTGGTTGGTTGCTCGCTCTACGGGTCAGTAAACAATTAAAGGGTGGTGTAATGGTTCTAGGGGTTGCTTGTGCGTAAGCCGGTGCAAACACCTGGCTGGACTGCCTGAGTGAACCTTTTCTGTCCGGACAGCCACTCACCCGTGGCTGTCTCAATCACTGGCAGAATCCATCAGTGGGCGTTTCTTAAACTTCTTCCAGCAAAGAAGCTCTTTGACGCCTAGTCTCCTCCTACTTTCTCTGCGCGAAAGCCTTCTGCGCAAGGAGGGCGTAGGCAGCAGAGGACCTCTACTCTCCCCGCTGGTCCCCGGCAAGGAGTCATGGGACCGCCTCGCCGCTTCCCCCATCTGCCCCCCTTCTCCACTGGTGCTACGCTGATTCTCTTCCCCAGAAGATGGGCTGCCTCTCCCAATCCCGGGACGCTCTCCGGAATCCCTCTGGATTTTGCTCTCTCCCTCCGGCACTGATGGCAGTTCCCTGACAGGTGATTTTCACTGGGGAAATGGTGTCCAGGAAAGGGGTTAAACTTTCACTCCTCCAGTACTATGTTCTTCATCAGCTTCCCACCCAACACTCTTACGTACATACTGCCCCAAATATAAGCCGCACCTGAATATAAGCCGCACCTTTAAAATTCAAGAGGGGGAAAAGAAAAAAAGACAATACATGGAGGCGACCACATGGTCCAAGCAAAAAATTGCAGCCCTAGAGGACCAGTACGGTGCACAGGGAAATGATGGGGGCTGCCAAAGGTGCCCTGACACTCCCCCAGAGCGCCAGCCCTACACAGTGCAGCTGGGGGAGGTTTGCGTAGGGCAGTGGTGGCGGCGGCCCACCCAGGCACCCACAACCCACCACTGGCTGCCCCTCCATGCTGGGTGGGCACCCTATACGCTCCCTAACAGCGGTGGGTATGGCTGAGCAAAAGGAGACATTCTGCAGGGGGGGCGCAACTCGCTTCACAACGCACCAGGCAGGCACACCCTTGCTCTATTAACACTGGTGGCGCAGGCAGAGGGGGATCGCATGGTGGCAGTGGCGCAGCAGCCCCCGCCAGCACTCGCTGTTCCACTGCCCGCCGTTCCAAGCACCGGGTGGGCACCCCCCCAACAACAGTGGAGGTGCACAGTGGGAAGTGTGAGGCAGTGGCACCGGCAGCTGCCTGCCAGCCACCCACCAGCCCTGTTCACCAGGGCTCCAGTAGGAGTTAAAGAGTTAAGGGAGTGTTAACCGTTTGTCTGTTTCAGCAGTGATATCGGGCTTTTTGTAAGGTCGGAAATATTAGCTGCACTTTAACTTTTCACAGTCAGAATTTGGGAGAAGAAGTGCGGCTTATATTCGGGCCAATACACTACTCAGATTTAAAGTGATGGGAAATCCAGTCACAGGTATCTGAGTGTCTGCGTAAATTGATTCAGAAGGTGCATAAAAGGCCTGCAGCTACATTAGCCCTGCTAGATGCTGTTGGACTACAATGCCCAGCAGCCCCAGCCAACATGACCAAATGTCAGGGATGGTGGGAATTGTAGTTCAGCATCTGCTAAGTCATGTGTTAACCACCTTTGGCATGCATTCTCATAATCCAGGGGTAGCAAATCTTTTTTGGCCCAGTGGGCCAGATTTTTATCTCATCCTATCCCTGTGCACCGACTTTGAAAGGTAGTGTTGTCATTATTATTATTATTATTGATGATGATTAATAATAATAATAATAATAATAATAATAATAAATATTTCTATACTGCCCTTCATTTGAGGATCACAGGACGGTTTACAATACACAAACACAAAAATGCATCACGTAATAGCAAACAAACGTTGGAATCACAATTCATTATTTCATTCTTTTCTGTTGGCTCCCGTGCTGACCCCCCTCCCCATTCTACATACAAGGTATCAGAATAAAGCTTTGTTGTTTTTTAGAATGGAAATTATTACAGAGTTTTGAAACAAGGAAAAAGGAAATAAGAGCAAATAATACTTCCAGTGTAATAATATGGAAAGGGGGAAATCAATGGGCATCTCATGTGAGTAACAGTTTGTGAAACTTCCCACAGGAGAAATGTCCAATTCCTCTACTCACTTTTGCTTTCTGTTTGGGGTCTTCACACTGTAAAAAGGTAAAGGGACCCCTGACCATTAAGTTGGGTCACAAACGACTCTGGAGTTGCGTGCTCCTCTCACTCTATAGGCCAAGGGAGCCGGCATTTGTCCGCAGACAACTTCCGGGTCATGTGGCCAGCATGACTAAGCCACTTCTGGCGAACCAGAGCAGTGCACAGAAACACCGTTTACCTTCCTGCCAGAGTGGTACCTATTTATCTACTTGAACTTTGATGTGCTTCCAAACTCCAAGGTTGGCAGGAGCAGGGATCGAGCAAAGGGAGCTCACCCCGTTGCGGGGATTCAAACCGCTGACCTTCTGATCGGCAAGCCCTGGGCTCAGTGGTTTAGACCAAAGCTGTTAACACCTGTGCTATCAAAGGTGGAACTTCCTAGCAAGAATATGATCTGACTTATGAAGGGCAATGATGAGTGTAGCTCTGCTATATTTCAGCTCTCAAGTGTATGCTTTAAAAAAGTTTTTTCTCTCACACACAAAGCCTAGTCTCTCAGCTGCTTATTTTTATAAGATTTCCATAAGGACACTGCATATATTACACAGTGAAATCAAGCAGAATATTCAGTGATTTCTAAGAATTAAGTGTTTTGATGTTTCTAGATTAAAAATTACAAACAGTGTAGTTCAACTATATATCTCTTCAAGTGGACTAATCAGTGCCAGAAGGGTGGGTATGAAAATGGTAGAGCATTTATACAAATTTAATGCTTTTGCACTTAACATAATATTGTTTTAAAAAATTGCTGCAGCCAGCTCTTCCTTTTGCTTCCCACCACCCTTTTCTTTTTAGAGTTTCATGTTAGAACCTATGATCTATACAACTCAGGGCCAAACTAAATGTGTAGCTCAGCAATTAAATGAAGTGTGTGTGTGTGTGTGTGTGTGTGTGTGTGTGTGTTACAAATAGCCCATAATATCTGGATCAAGATCTTGCAATTCACTTGTGGTTTTGCAGACAACTTGTCCATGAAAGCACAACATGGTTTAAAATAAATTCCAGGTCACTACAGCTGAAAGTGGCAAAGGAGCAGGCTGGTTGCTCCTTCCTAGAACATCAGGGATAACTTTCAGGCAATAAGAGCTGTTCAAGAGTGGAACAGACTCCCAGGAGAGGTAGTGGGCTCTCCTTCCTTGGAGACTTTTAAGCAGAGGTTGGATGGCCATCTGTCATGTACAATCTAGTTGAGATTCCTGCGTTGTAAGCAGTTGGACTAGATCATCCTCAGGATCCCTTTCAACTCTTCAGTTCTATGATTCTATATGATTCTATTTCCTATGCTGCTATTATCTTTTACCAGTGCTGTGCTTAGAAGTATAGTGTGGTTAATGTGCGAAACATAGATACAGTGTTAACTAATATGGAACTGGAATGTGCCCTTAGTACAGCAGGTGATGCTATAATGGACAGAAACAGGCATTTCTGTTGAAGATACCTAAGTGATGCTTGCATTAAAATGAAGTGAGCCAGACATTTGATTATCTTAGCCAGTTAATCAGGGCCATTTCTCTTTATAAGTACAGCAAGGAAGAGAGCTTACAAAAACGTAAAACATGGTGCAGTTAAGTACCAGTCAGCCAGAAAAATGTGTAATAAAAAGTGTAAAACATGCTTCTGATTATCAGAGGAAACATACTCAAGTAGCTTGAGTGGCCCTACTTACCATTTGCTCCTTGTGTTAGAAGAAGCAAAAGATATGCAACGTTAGATAGAAAAAACCTCTGAACAGAAAGCTTGTTAGGTTTATTTTCTTGTACTTGTGCTATTAGAGACCTAAAAAGAATTCATAGTAACTTTATAGTCATCCATCAGTTTGCTTGACAAGAAAGGAAGGAAAGTTTGTGCTCTCCTAAACTCTTAATACTGTATGTCAACAGATACTGTCAACTGAGTTTGCAGCATAAGATCACTTAACCCTCCCACACTAATAATAATAATAATAATAATAATAATAATAATAATAATAGCATTATTTATACCCCACCCATCTATTACTAGCATGAGAAAAAATAAGGCCTACTGATGGGGATTAACTTCCATGTAAAAGTTCCAGAGCAGCCGTTATATATGGTATAGTATAGAGTGCTTCTCCAAAAACATGAAACATTTTTTTCTAACTCCTTTTTATAATTGCCTAATTATTTGTTGGTTTGAAGTTTAGTGCTGCCCTCCTCTTTTAGTCTTTCTTTCACAAAGGAGGAAGAAACAGTCTTTTGGTAATAGGAGCTCCATCCTATAGGGAATAATTTGGAAAACAAAAGCTGCACACATGGAGCTCCAATTCATACACAACCAAGTTTCCTCTTCCTCATCTATGAGCAGAATGCACAGGGACACTGCATTTCTCTACACATTTATCTGTGTATTACTTGGGTCTTCCAAAGCAGACATGGAGTTGCCCTCTCCTATAGCAATGAATTTTATTCAAATACAGGCCTTCTTTGTGGGCATCTCCATGTACACCCAACTTGGACAAAGTTGGATTAAGTATCCCTTTGCTAATCAGCTACTTTCCTTTTGATCATGTAATGTTTAAAATCCCTTTGATAACCACAGGGTAATATTCAGTTTCTCTGTGATATGCAGAACAGTTTCTTTGGAACAAGAAATGGACAGTTTTATATAACATCAAAACGAGCTCTGAAAAGTTTCATGTTAGGCAGAGAGCTAGAATGGAGAATTTGCGGAAAGAAACTAATGACTATTTCTAGTACTTTTACAATCATGTTTGTGCACTATTGGAAATGCCATTCTTAGTTCTGAATATGGAATATATTATTCCTAAAGGAGTAATATTTTCTAGTAATAAGTAAACACAAATGCATTTGTTTACTTGTAACTAGAAGATATTACTCCTTCAGGAATAATATATTCCCAATATATTTGTTCTATGTCCCTTATAGGTATATTAAAATTGGGCATAATAAGAAAAAATGGGAAAAGTTGAATGAATGATGAGCTACTTTTTATGTGATGGGGGGAATTGTGAAGTTGATAAAATAATCAGCAACACATCCAGTGGAACAGTGTTGAATAATTTCACCTTATTTTTTGCAGTGTTTTGAACAATCAAAATTTGAAAATATATCCAAAACTCAGCTGGATTGGTTTCTGCTGGGGCCACAAACTAAAGTCATCAAGATGAGAAATCTTGAATCTAGTAATGTTCTGTGAAATATGGAAAAGTGCAGCAAAAGAAGTTTAGCTGAAAGGTTTATCTGAAACTATTATACTTCTTCATTTTAGTGATTCCTTGTACAAGGGAAAAAATAATCTAGTTTTATTGAGCTTGTTGCTTGCTCTATCATTTTTTTCTTATCAGAGGCCAGATCCCAGCTAGCAATATAAATACTTTAAAATAGTATCCCAGAGAAACACTGGAGGCGCATTCACCACATCATAAACTTCTCTCTCTATGTGGTGTGTGTGTGTGTGTTCCTCTTTTAGTTCTAAGTTTTAGCGTGTTACTAGAAATTATCATAAATATGCCATTTTGCATTTTCAGTTTGCAGTTTCCCACTCACAAAAACAGCATCACACAACCTGTGGGGTCCCCCCTTTTAACCTTTAACTAAGGCCTTAAATTTAGGGCTTAAAATTTGTTTGGGTCAGCATATATGAAGGCCAGTCTTGTTCCATCTGAGCATGCACCGCCATGCTGCTCAGGTACTGACACCTGTTGATTGTCTCCCTGCCACCTGAAGGTCAATGGGTGGAGATAAAAGCTTTTTTGACTGTCTGTGGCACTTGGACAGTGAAACACCTCAAATAATACAAATGGAGAGATCTGAGGCCCTGCAGGAGCATAAGCTGCTGTTTTTGAAGATTGAAGTTGGAGTGGGCCAGGGGGAGTCTGGAGCTGAGGAGGTTCTTAACTTCGGAGGGACTTTGAAATATGCTCTTAAATATTCTTTGGATTACATTGATGACTGTGGGGAGTGGGACTGTGGGGAATGGGCTGGTTTGATGAAGGGAGATGGAGATAACTTTGGGCTGGAACCTCCCAGAGACCTACTCCTCAATGAGAAAGGAAAGAAATTAAGAAAGAGACTAACAAAAGACAAGGAAAAGTGCAGGTATAAACAACAAGAAGAAGACCTGCAGAAGGGACATGGAAGAGACTTAAGAGCTTCGGACATAAGATTGCCAGGTTGATGGACTGGACGGAATGGACAGTAAGGACTGACATAACCCGAGACCAGGAAGAAGAGACGTTGGATGAAGATTGGAAGAAAGTTCTTAAAAATTTATTTTGAGAATTAGTGTAAAATTAATGAGTATTAGGAAAAATGTTGGAATGAAACTATTTGGCTTTAATAGAAATGATATAAGGAGTTATGTATAAATAAGTATTAAGTATTAAGTTTTAAGGTATTCTATGGTAAGATAAGGTTAAAATAATTTAAGGTAAATTGAATGACAGAACATAGTGAAAGATGGAAAGGATTTGCTGAGTTAATTAATATGTTAAATTATTAAGATAAATTATTTAATAAAAATTGAGAAAGATGGAAAGAATTTGCTGAAATAACTAATTAAACTAGAATACAAAAAGGGAGGTGTGAGGAGGTCAATGAAACAAGCAAATGGAAGTTAAAGATATGCAATATGGGATTTGTGTTTTTTTTTCTTTTTGTTGTATTGTTGTATTGGTTTTTATGTTTTGTTTTGTTTTTCTTCTTCTTTTTTATGTATTGTAGTGTTGTTTTCTATTTTTTCTTTTTTTCTGTAATCCTGAAACTTTTAATAAATATTATTTAAAAAAAAAAAGATTTATGCAGATCCTTTGCTGTCCACCTTCCTATGGGCAGCTGCAGGGCCAGAACTAGGGTGGAGCGAGAGTCCTGGGCACCTGATTCAAAGAGGTACCAAAATCATGATTAATGTTACACATATTATTAGTAGTCATGGGCAATCATTGTATTTCATGCTAAAATAGGGGAGTGAGTTAAATACTGCAGAAATTTCATTAGAAATTTAAAGCTTTAAACAACAGGTACTGCCAATTTCCCCATTCCAAAGTCAGCAACAAATTTAGACCTCTTGAAATAATCCTTAATATTCATTAATGGTGCCTTATCAAGACTTGTGTAAATGTATTTGTTGTTTCATTTTATTACAACTGTTAATCTTTTACATCATAATTATTATTTTTTAAAAAATATTTATTCCAATTTTAAAATTACAGAAAAAGAAAAAAAGAAAAAAAACAAAAAAAACAAATCACATACATCTTACAAAAAACAGACAGTAAAAAGAGAAATACAAAAAACAAAAAATCACAATGAAAAATAACAAAAATCAAATTAAACCATTACAACCGTCTTCCCATTTACTTGTTTCCATGACTTCCTCTCACCTCCCTGCTTTGTATTCTAATTTGGATCGTATCTCCAGCAAATCCTTCTAACCTTCTTTTCATTTACTTATTTTAACATTCGAAAGTATTTAATTCACCTCTATCTTTATTTTACACTTCATATTTACTTATTCCATTATACCCTGTCTGCCAATACGGTCTAATATTCTTCTCCAACCTTTTCTAACATTCTTTTATATTACAGTGTTTCTGAAGATATATTTTAAATTTTTTCCAGTCTTCTTCCATCGACCCTTCTTCCTGATCTCGAATTCTGCCGGTCATCTCAGCCAGTTCCATATAGTCTATCACTTTCCTCTGCCATTCTTCTCGGGTAGGCAATTCTTGTGTCTTCCAATATTTCCCAATAAGTATTCTTGCCGCTGCTGTCGCATACATAAAAAAATTCCTGTCTTCCCTTCGCACCAATTGGCCGACCATGCCCAAGAGGAAGGCCTCTGGTTTCTTCAAGAAAGTATATTTCAATACCTTTTTTAATTCATTATATATCATTTCCCAGGAGGCCTTGATCTTTGGGCACGTCCACCAAAGTACCTTCATTTTCTTTACATTTCCAACATTTATTATCAGGCAGATGATAGATTTTTGCTAGCTTGACTGGGGTTAAGTACCACCTATAAATCATTTTCATTATGTTTTCTCTTAAGGCGTTACAAGCCGTAAATTTCATACCTGTGGTCCATAACCGTTCCCAGTCAGCAAACATGATATTATGCCCAACATCTTGCGCCCATTTAATCATAGCAGATTTGACCATTTCATCCTGTGTATTCCATTTCAACAGCAGATTATACATTCTTGACAGATTTTTAGTTTTAGGTTCTAACAATTCCGTTTCCAGTTTAGATTTTTCCTCCTGGAAACCAATCTTTTTATCTAGGTTAAAAACCTCCCTTATTTGATAGTAGTGAAGCCAATCTCGAACTTTAGTTTTTAATTTATCAAAGCTCTGCAATTTTAATTTATCTCCAACTTATTCTAAAATTTCACAATATTTTGGCCAGTTTGTCTCCATATTTGTTTTTTTCAATGCCTTTGCCTCCATTGGTGACAGCCACCTTGGTGTTTTACTTTCCAACAAATCCTTATATCTCACCCAAACATTAAACAATGCTTTCCTGACAATATGATTCTTGAAGGCCTTATGCGCTTTGACTTTATCATACCATAAATATGCATGCCATCCAAACACATTATCAAAACCTTCTAAATCTAAAATGTCCACATTTTCAAGAAGTAGCCAATCTTTCAGCCTACATCATAATTATTGGGCTGGGTGCAGTTTCATGTTGGTTGCCCTGGATGTAAAGAAACCCATTTCTGGCCCCAAGTGGCTGAAACATAACTCTTGAAGAAAGAGTTTGGCCTTGTGTTATATTATTCATTTCTCCATTGGCTATATATGTGTGTGGTTGGATCCAGAGGTACTTTTGCATGACTGGAAAGCTTATTCTGCAACCCAAAATTTTCAGTGGATTAGGGTGCCAAAATGTGCAGAAAGCTCCACAAGAACAAGAGGCTTCGCTGATATAGACAGTCATCTCAGAACCATAGCTGTCAACTTTTCCCTTTTCTTGCGAGGAATCCTATTCGGAATAAGGGAATTTCCCTTAAAAAAAGGAAAAAGTTGACAGCTATGCTCAGAACTCACAAAAGGTGACTGGGTAGGGAAGGCAGAACTAGAGCTTTCCTGCACAATCTCCCTGTGAATAGAGCTAAAGTAAGCTCTATATCTGAATCCTACCTTTCTTCCAGGCACTCTCGTTTCTTGACACAAGTAGAGTCTGTGTTTCAGTTCACCCACCTGTAAAATAAAACGATGATCTGCAGCCACATCTTCCTCTGGGATTCTGTGAAGATTCATTAGTCAATGTCAATAGTCTGGTGTTCTGAAGACAAAACATGCTATAAAAATGTAAAGTACTTAAGATAGCAGGGCATACATCTCCAAGCTTGAACAGTTCTGATTATAATGAAAACCAAGGAGCTGTGCTTGTAAGGTGAAGGCATGGCCAGAAACAGCTGTAACTGACTCCACCTCAGAACTTTGTATTTCAGATGACACGAGATGAGATGAAAATTCTGCCTCTGGCATTTGACATATGATAATATATTACATATACGGAATCTCCAGCTGCTGCTTGCAGTTATCAAGCAATGAACATAGATGTGTGACTCAGCCTTGATACACAGTCCAATCTGGTGTGAAAAATACCTATATAAATATAGATATATGCTATCATGTAAAATGGTTAAAAATATGCAATCACATACAGAACAAGAAAAACACCAAATGATAGTTGCCGAATTAAAAAGAAAAAGCTGTTCAACTGGAGTTTTTAAAAGTCTGGGGAAATAAAAATGGAAAAAAGACTCTAGGGAACCAGGCAGAGGGCCTTCTCGGTAGTGGCGCCCGCCCTGTGGAACGCCCTCCCATCAGATGTCAAGGAAATAAACAACTATCTGACTTTTAGAAGACATCTGAAGGCAGCCTTGTTTAGGGAAGTTTTTAATATTTGATGTTTTATTGTGCTTTTAATATTCTGTTGTGATCTGCCCAGAGTGGCTGGGGAAACCCAGCCAGATGGGCCGGGTATATATAAATAAATAATAAGTTGGCATACCCAGAGAATCACCTTGGGCAGCAGGTGCTAGAGTCTCTGGTGGCAGCCTTCCCACCTCCAGTTGTCCTTCCTGAGCCTCTGGCAATTGCCCTTGTTGGAGGACAGAGCTGGGTATGCCACATCACTTGTCCTGCATGCCCAAAACTAGGCTGCTTTGCCCTGTGGAGAATGCTGAAGTGAGATTCCGCTGCAAATCCATTCAGTTTCTGTATGTCAAATTGGGTGGGGGTGGGATCTTTCTCCTTTGACTCAGGAAGGAAAACATCTTGGGCTGGCCCTGCTGGCTTCAAAAATATGTGAACAGGTGCCAGGCAAACTTCCTGTGGTCCAAGGTCATGGTAGTACAAAGGAAAAGACCCTCTCCCAAGTCACAATAAACCTAACCTCAGGGAGTGGGGACATTCAGAGAACTTAATTTACAAACAAGTTCTGAGTCCCAAACAAAGTTCTGTGAAAAAGAGCCAGTTTTAGTATGGTGGAGAAATGTCTGCATGGATATATGTATATTATTTCTTGTTACATTGTTGGTGTATAAATGTTTTTAGTATTATGTGTGTTTTTATTTTCTGTTCATCTTAATGGCATTTTTGTTTTTTTAAATCTTTGTGAGTCACTTTGAAAATATTTCATAAAAAGTGAGGAATGGGCTTAAATTATAATATCCAGGAGAAATGTTCTCTGCACTTTGTGTTGGAGAGGGAGGATTACGTGAAATATTTTGTTTCTGGTTTGCACCATGAGATGGAGGGAGGGAAGAAAGAGGTGTAACATGAATTCAAAATGCTTCTGGAAGCTAAATGCAATATCATCATCCCCCTTCGGAAGTTGTTCCTGTAAACAATTCCTTCTCTTTCCCCTCTTTTTATACTTTCTCTTCACATGGGATTAGGGTTTTGTTTTTTTTAAAGTCTGCATTATTTGTCGGCTATTTCATCTACCAGTGCCCAGAGACAAACTTGAATCTAGTTAACAATTTAGTACTGCTGTTATGCAGAGCTGCATATTTTCAAATGTACAGAAGAGGAGGAGTAGAAGAAAATAAATACCTCTCTTAGATTGGATCTTTTTATGACAAGTCGTTGCCTGCAGTGAATTTTTACTCTGAGTTATGGACCCTTGAAATGAGGAGTTTAAAATGGAATATCTTAGCTGTATTAATTTTCAAGTGTAATGCATAAAACAGGAAACAGAGACATCTAGTGGTTTCCACGGCATTGCCCTGAAGATAGCAAATAATTACAGTAATAAAGTAGGTTTCCCTAGCACCACCCTTTCCCTGTTTATTTACAAAGCATTTGTGTGTTACATAGCACTTTAATACACAACAGGCATTTTTAAAAATGGAAATCTACAAAATGGAACATTTTATCAGTTTACCAGGTAATAGGCCCCTCTCCCCAATTACATTTTGGAAAATAAAGGTCAATAGTGCATATGAGAATTTGGATTTCCTCCTCAGATGACCCTATTTTTCATTAGGTGTAAAGTATCTGTTTTAGTGAATTATGCTTGAATTAAGATGTAAGCAAGGCACCTGGAATGCTAGCTGACTCTGTTCAGGTGTGGTAGACTTTGCCTCAGGAAAAAATTACAATAGAATTCCACCTACTGAACAAGTTGAAAATACTTTAGCTTATCTAAATGTGTCATGTGGGGAATAATTCACCTACTTTTTAAAAGCTCAACATTTTCCTGGTGAAGGTATTTACCATGGCTTAGTAGTTTCTTGCAGGCAAGGAGGCTCCTAAATCTACGTGGACATAGTCAGGCTTCTCTATTCACAACAGAATGAGGCAACTCTGCCTGCCTTTCCCACAATGCACCTCCCCCCATTTAAAGTTCTGAGGCAGTCCAGGCAGGCTGGGTTTGCAAGGAATAATAATAATAATAATTTATCATTTATACCTCACCCATCTGGCTGGGTTTCCCCAGCCACTCTGAGGAAGTACATCTGAGCATCTGGACTGAGGCAATTTGCTTTTGAAACTCATCACGAGATAGTAATAAGTTTAAATAAAGATTTATCCACAATCTTTTATGGTTGTCTTCTTCAAAAACTGCCGTCCTAATCGTCTAATGAAAAATGTGCTATGTGGAATGTAAAATGGGCACCGTAACTACCACACTCAAATTATACCTCCATTTCAGCGCCTGCTACCCACCCACACACCGACTGTGCTTGCTAAACTCTTCCCAAATGAAAAGGTAGAGCAGGTTTAAACTACATTATTTACTTTAGCCCAACGTAGCTGCTGCGTTGTCATAACTGTGTTGCTTTCTCTGAGATTATCACCTTGGACTCTCGTTGAACCTCCTCTTTAGGCATGACTAATAGGCACTTGATGCTAAAAAATATTCATGAACATTTTATTATACGTACCTTCCACGTTCTTCAGGAAAATAAAGAATGTGAAGCACTACTTGCTGCCTTGTATGCTAACAAGGCTGCATGAAGATTCCTTTCATTGTCACTGGCCATTTGGAAGACTTTTAGAAACCTATAATTCCTTATTCCACATTGCCCAGGGGACTCGGTTGGGATCTGCATGCTGGGGCAGTGCGTTTAAAGTTTCTGGGCAAAACTATGGACCCTGTCAGTTCGTATAACTGTAGTTATGTAATACCCTTGCAAGATATTACTCTGGTGTGCAGTATAGCTGGGCTTGTTGACAGCTTAAGCAGGAAGGCCACTGTGGCATAAAATAAGTAACAATCAAAAAATCATTATCTTTTCCAGAGTGGAACAAATCAGCCTTGACTCGCTGTCTAGTTTGTTAATAGCACCCTGTGAAGTCTCAAAGGTTCCCAGCTCCTTCTAATTTTATATTTTAAAGGCATTTATCTTAAATGGCTGTGAACATCAATTATGGATAGCCATGCAGACATCCGATTCATAGCAAAGAGATGCTTTTGAGCAAAATCCTGGTTTCTTGCTAAGGTCTTACCTCTCCATGGGGAAAACAACATAAGTATGGATTACGATTATGCCAGTTTTAAAGGCTGGTGGCTGATAGGAGAGGAACAAAATGCTGGAGAAATGGATTTCCTAATATTTGAATAGTGAAATGTGAGCCGGGCATATGAATTTTGTGGACCTAGACTTGGGAAGTGTGAAAATCCTCTCTGTCAAAGTTGTATCTGACCATGTTAAGGGGCAGAGAAATCCATCTTACACAGTACAGTGATATGGAATATACGTCACTGCTATGCCAGCAAAATAGCCACTGTGCCTAAGGCATGCTCAGCCCAAGAGGGTGGGTGAGGGGTACAAAAAAAATGTAAAATTCACACCCACACCCAATGTCCCTGGAAACATCCTACCAATCAGGAGGGAGGCTGTGCCCTGATATATGGCAGAAGCCAAGAATGGGAGCACGTACCCCAAAACACACCCTTACATGGCAACACACACAGCATGCATTTGTGTTTGGAGTCCCAAGGTGAGGGTGAGGGTTCTAGGAAGACACATTAGCAATGTGTTTGAATCCCCAGGAGGCAAATGTTTTGTCAAGTGTTCCATTTATAAAGTTATTTATTTATAAAGTGCCCTTTATGAAGTTCTGTCTTGTGAGTTTTCAGGAGGCCAAAGACATTTAGCCCCATGATGTGCACCCAATGTTTCCGTTTAGAGATCATATGCGTGGGGTGTGCTTTTATTGGTTGTTGAGGTACATATCCTATGCTCAGTTCCAGTGATGTGAGCAGAATAGTTGTAGGCTACAGAGCCTGGCCACCAATGTTCAGATTTTCCCTCTCCCACTGAAGTTAATGGGAGGGAACCTCAACTGAAAAGGTTCTTCTCCACTTCAACACTAAGCTCAATGTTGGGGTTGCAAGGAAAGCCTCACCAACAGATCTTAAGGCATGGGCAGGCAGATAATGGGAGAAGGGCTCCTTCAACTACTTTGGACCAAAGTCTAGCTTCTGTCTATCACCAATTTGCTACTTGCTTTTTAAAAAAAGTAGGAGAGAAAATTGGTGGCATATATTATCTCAATAATAGATTGTGTCCCAATCCTGTTTCTAAGGCTGTGTGCACCCTCCTGTTTACTCTGCATCCAATGCTTTCCTGCTGCTGGCTTGTGAAGCCATGGACACATGATGTTAGGCACGGTCCACATCTATCCTGTAGGGTTTTTTGAGAAATCCCGTGTTTTGATGTGCTTCCCCTGAAACCAGCTTCAGTCTGATTTGAAAACATAGGCTCTATGAAGATACCTTATACCTGCTCTCTACCCACTGGTGTGGACACACGGTCGGTGACTTGTAAACACACCTTAACCATACAGATGTATAGAGCAATATGCAAAAGTGATTTGAAAATCAGTAGTGGTGGTGGGAAACTCCACGCTGCGTTTTAAGCTGGTAATGTGTACACGGTCTAAGTAAGATCCCTAAGTCATTGTCCCTCTGCCATTACTAGAAGATACAGTGTTTTTTTAATTGTGGTTGTAGTCGTCGTCGTCGTTGTAGTAGTAGTAGTAGTAGTAGTAGTAGCCATCACAACTCTGGTAGTGAATTATTGCTTTTATAAGTACGCATTTTCCACATGGAAGATTCTTGGAAAGAAGAAGAAGAAGAAGAAGAAGAAGAAGAAGAAGAGGAGGAGTTTGGATTTGATATCCCGCTTTATCACTACCCAGAGGAGTCTCAAAGCGGCTAACATTCTCCTTTCCCTTCCTCCCCCACAACAAACACTCTGTGAGGTGAGTGGGGCTGAGAGACTTCAGAGAAGTGTGACTAACCCAAGGTCACCCAGCAGCTGCATGTGGAGGAGCGGGGACGCGAACCCGGTTCCCCAGATTACGAGTCCACTGCTCTTAACCACTACACCACACTGGCAAAGGGATGCAGCTAAGTGGTGGAGCACTTACTGGTACTTTGCTTGCTTGCAAGAAACTCCAGTCTTTGGCATCTCCAGGTGGGGCTGCAAAAGACTCCTGCCTGGTGCCCTGCAGAGTCACTGCTAGTCAGTGTGGGCAATACTGTGCTTGAAAGTATGACAACTAAACATCCACAGAACAGGTTGATAATTGGCAACAGTTAATGCCAACATCTCTTTGGTCCCCCCCCCCCCCGAATTTCTCAAGGCATCAGAAAGAGCTCTCTAGGATCTCTTTAAAGATTGCAGTTAGAGGTTTATGATCTGTATCTCGTAGCATGGGTAACTATAATAAATGTACGGCAGAAATTGTAGTGCAATGCCCAGCACTGATTACTCCAATAAATGGGCCATTTTCTTCACTAGAGTAGTTTGCAACCATATAACAATGTAGCGTTCTGTCTAGCAATGTGCAGCTTCATCAAAGTATACTGTCTCTCCTCTTATAGTGTGTGTATGCACCCATGGTGTGTGTATCAGGCAGAAGAATTGTGGCATGTTCATTGCCATATAATTCCTTATATGTTTTGCACATTGTGGTGCAGTTACTATTATACCAAAAAAATAAAAAAATAAAAATCCCTTAAGCTTGATCATCCACATACTTTTCGCTATGTATAAAGTGTTATAATAATGATCTGTTATAATAATTTGAGAAAATAAAATGTTATAATCATTTGAGAATTCTGAAATTCCCTCGGTTTTTAAATTAAAAGCCAGTCAATACACACCCCTTTTTATTTTTAGGCTACAACTAAATTTTATTATGGATATGTACTAATGTACATTCCTACCCATCAGACAGTAACGTGAGTTGCAGGGTGTATGTTTGCAATGGATTAATTGTTAGATGACACGTAGCATTTCAGGCCAATTGGCAGGAAGGGAGGAAGACATTATTGTTGTAGGAACCCTTAGCATACCCTTTGCAGCAAGCATTGGATGTGATGCAATAGGTTTGTTCACACGTTACACTGAATTCAGGTAAAAGCTGTCTCTATGCATGTAAGAGTGTTTGTGCAAAATAATGTACAGTTTTTGATCTGTACCACTCAACTATTGCGTAGACAGGTACTCAGACTACACACATGTTGAATGTTACATATGTATAAATGTACAAATATACTATTTGTATACTGGGGTACATAGATTATATAGTTGTTGAATGTAACACGTGAACACCCATTATGGTTTAGCATCACAAGAACAAACCTAGCCTTTTCACTGACTCATACACTCCCTTCTGGCACAACTATCAGGGGGAATTCAAAAACTGTTTCTGATTAACCAAAGTTGGCCAAGTCGTTTGAACCAACACAAACTGGGTTAATTCAAGCAAGCTAACCTCAAATAATAGTTCATGAAGCTGCCTTGTTTTCACTAATCTTTCTTAAGATTTACCATAGTTTAGGGTTCTGACAACATGCTAAGCTGTTATCTAAAACAAAAAAGAAATATTCTAATTCCGTCCTTGCAATTTTGCCAGTGAATGAGAGGAACAGTAGGTGCATAGGAGCTGGGGGGTGCGGAAAGGTTAAGCTTGCTCTTGTAACACTACAGGTAAAGGGACCCCTGACCATTAGGTCCAGTCATGACTGACTCTGGGGTTGCGGCGCTCATCTCGCTTTATTGGCCAAGGGAGCCGGCGTACAGCTTCCGGGTCATGTGGCCAGCATGACTAAGCCACTTCTGGCAAACCAGAGCAGCACACGGA
Organism: Podarcis pityusensis; assembly: GCF_964106645.2. NCBI lineage: Eukaryota > Metazoa > Chordata > Lepidosauria > Squamata > Lacertidae > Podarcis > Podarcis pityusensis. The sequence continues at coordinate 57,270,626 of NC_138026.1, read as the reverse complement.
AATGCCAGTTACCTTCCCGCCGCAGCAGTACCTATTTATCTACTTGCACTTTGACATGCTTTCGAACTGCTAGGTTGGCAGGAGCAGGGACCGAGCAATGGGAGCTCACCCCGTCGTGGGGATTCGAACCGCCAACCTACTGATCAGCAAGTCCTAAGCTCTGTGGTTTAACCCACAGCGCCACCCGCGTCCCTCTTGTAACACTACACCATGGTAAAGTATTACATACCTGTGCAGCCACTGCCTTCACTCTTTTGCAATATAGTTTAAGCAATGGTTTGGGCTCTTCATCTTTATATGCAGGAGCTCCCTGGCTATTTGTACAACTTAATATGTATAACTACACCATTTAATTCTATGAAGAACTGTGTAGGCTCTAGAGCCCGAGAAAGGCCTTCAATAATTTATAACGTGATTTCTCTCAGAAGAGCTTTAATTTTATTGCTAATATTATGGGACACATCCAAGACCTTGCAAGCCTGGTTTAATGTTACTTATATAATGTCTTTTTTAAAAAAATAATTTTTATTAACTGACCAATCAAATCAAATCAAATCACATCACATAAATTCCGAATTACAAAGCCGAATTTTAAATTTTGTTGAGGGGACCCATATTTCAAGATCCGAAGGGGGATTCTGATCATCTTCTTGCTACTGCGTTAATGTCCAAATCAGTCTAAACAAAGTTCATAATTCTATCCAGTCTTATCTTGCTGTTTCCACATCTCATCTTGTTCGTATATTTTCTCTTTTTTCTTTATGATCTCTTCTGATAATCTCCTTAAGCCGATAAACACCAATAATAATCCTGTGTGAATTTTTCCATTCATCCAATCCTCAAATCGAGATGGCCTCCATATATCATCGCATTCATAGATAACATCGCTCTTTGCATCATTAATCACAGAACTGTCGTTCTTAAGTCCCTCTGAGGAGTTTCACCCACAATATAAAAACAGCTCTATTTCTCTATTTCTCCTCCCAGACTTAAGTCCTCCGACAGAACTTCCCAATATGGCAATGGTATTTTTAACTGCGTCATTCCAAAGCCCTTATACATTCCACGCTCTTCTTAAAGCATGCTTTGGTTAGAAATTTTATCTCCACACAGACATAAATCCACAGCCTAAGTCCTTCAAACGACATTTCTGACTTGTGAGGGGGGGGGGGGAATTCTTGTTTAATCACATAGAGGAAAGAAAGGAAAGTTTTTTTTCCCCTCCCCCATCCAGTCCTTTTGCCATACCGAGTCTTGGTGTATCTTCATCTGGTTAATTCTTGTTCTTCCAACTCGTCTTGTTTATCAGAGATCTCTTCTGTTAGCAGTCTTTACTCCCCCTCCTTCCTTGAAATATGTGCATTCGCTTCATCCTAATCGTTTCTTTTGAAGTTCTTGCAGCTAGAGGCGCGGATCAGAGGCAGCGTCCAGGAGCGCCGATATCCACAGAAGGGCATTCTGCCTAGTGCCCCCATCCCCACAAATTCGGGGGTGGTATAGGGCACAGCAGGCAAGGGCAGCCCCCCCCCCACAATCCTGAGGGGGGGTAGGGAGGCTATTTACTCCCATCACAGCCTCCAAATTACCTCGTGTGGGTCGGAGAGATGTTATTGTCAGCCATCTTCTGATGCGCCCCTAGTGGCCCCTGAATGTTACTTATATAATGTCAGCATTTGTACTCAACAGACATCTTTAAGGGAAAGGAAAAAGTTAAATAGGAGTGGACGGCCCAGCATTAAAAAAAAAGGGAAACCTGGGATCTCTGTGGGAATATGGGGTTTATTAATTATTATTTGTTTGAAGAAAACACCTTGCTTTTCTGCATCTTTTACTATGTGGGAAAAAGCAATGCCTTGAATATTCCCATAAGCAAAATGTGGGGAACATAGCCTGTGCTTTTATTTGAGACCAAACTTCTGCAGAAAGGTACAACATCCAAGCTTACTGACTGCTATGTTTCCCCAGCTTCTGATCCTTGTCTTAGTTTCCAATAAAAAGGTCTGTTTTATTTAATGTATCATCTCTGACTTCCTGAGGTACGATGTGGTCAAAGGCAACTTTATCTTTATAGCGTGGTGCACTGCCTTCTGCAGATTTAGTGATGCTCGAAGGGTTTTTTGTGTTCTTTTTTAAAGAAAAGATACAAGTGTTGAGGTAAAACTGTTTTGGCGGCAATCCTTTAACTTGATTTCATCTTGGCTTTCTTTATTGCTCTGCAGGCCTGTCAGATAAATGACCACAAATCCTAATTCTTGAAATCCAGACACTTTTCTGGAAGAATCCTCCCAGAGGCTGAGAACGATTTTAATTTTTTTTTAAGCAGTTTGAGATGTTCTTCTACATGCCCAAATACACAGCACTGCTGCTTTAATATGTGTGTGGAGGAGTTTCATGTTTCATTCTGTGACCAAGGAAAGGCTCTGTGTGGACAACATGGTATTATAGTCTATGTACTTAGTATTTTCCTTCACCAAATAATACAGGAAGCTAAGCAAACTATGGGGCTTTGGTTCCTGCAAGCATAGATGCTTTGATATGTATCCAAAGGCTGTTTCATTTATTTCAATGGGGAGACACCTCTATGCTCACATTTGTTGGGTAAAATAAATAGATCTGGTTCTTCAGTTTCATGTCAACTCAGTGGCCTGACCATGAAGGAAATCTGTGAGTGCATTAGCGTTGACACATGCCTTACGGAAATGATGACTAAATGGATTGATAAAACATGGTTTGATTACCCAATAGATCCATATAGATTTGGATTTTGTCAATCTATCAGCCAAGAGAGCCCTGTGTTACCAAGTCATACATGGCATGGATTTTCCATGGATTTTCCAATGTTTTGTACACATTTCCTCTGCACAGCCCACATCTGAACTGACTGTAAAGAGCTGAGCAAAGAGCTCAGCAATACACTTTTGGGTGATAAGTTGAGCATGTTTAAGCCCATTAACTCAGTGGTGACCTAGATTTTTAGTGTTTTTAACAGGTGATCCCCAAAGTTAACCAATGTTAACTTAAGTTCATTGGTTTCAATGGATCTGCTCTAAATATAACTATCAATGTACATGACTATACAGTGGTACCTTGGGTTACATGCGCTTCAGGTTACAGACTCCGCTAACCCAGAAATAGTACCTCGGGTTAAGAACTTTGCTTCAGGATGAGAAAAGAACTCGTGCAGCGGCGGCGCAGCAGCAGTGGGAGGCCCCATTAACTAATGTGGTGCTTCAGGTTAAGAACAATTTCAGGTTAAGAACGGACCTCCAGAACGAATTAAGTACTTAACCCGAGGTACCACTGTACATTGTAGTCTCCCAAATATGCATATTATTGTCATGCTGATAGATATACAGTACTAGGAGGACATCTGAGTTCAATATAAGTTGAACTTAAATTCTAACATGACTTACTCTCAACTATTGAAGCCCTTTTTAGATACTATTTTATTTGCAAAATGCCCTTGGGGAACGTTTTCTAAAAGACGCTGTAAAAGAATAAAAGGATTGACCTGATTGATAACATTATCACAGTATTTATGCACATTTTTCAGAGCTGGGAAATTTCCCATTTGGTATCTTTATTAAAATAAAGCTTTATTTGCAAGTTATTTGAGGACAGTTCAAAATCAGAAATGTGCTTCATGCTGTGTTGATTACTAAGAAGGAAAAGCAACTTAAAAAAAAAAAAATCTGAAGAGGAGAATGAAAGTTTAGCTTCTGTTCTCAATGACATAGAACTTTTGTTCCTAAATGTTTGATTAAGATGCAGAAGTTGTTTGTGAGAGGCTTGTGGGTGCACTGTAATCATGTAAGCAATTAGGAAACAAGACAGCAAGTATGCAGAGGTCTCAGGCTGTATAGACACTATGAGTTTTTATAACTGATATTTTTATCCAGTTCGTTCAAGCAGATATTTGCCCTGAGGGTGCATATGTGTGCAGTAGCTGGTCTTCTAAATTATACCCAGGTCTGAGAATTCTACTCCTTAGAAGCATGTCTGGCTGCCTGACTGCTCAACCCTTTGCTTTTACCTTAAAAACAAGGTGGCCAATGATTACACCTAAGTTTGGCTTCCTAGCCTCTTCTCCCTACATATTAAAATGTTTTTTTGCTGCTCCCTGCTCCCTTAATCTGGCCTTGCAGTGCCACTGGTCACACAGAAGAGGGCAGAGAGTTGTCCTCTGCTACCCAAGTGTATAGGACTTGATCTAATCAGCCTAGGTTATAGCAAGGTAGATTTCAGTTGAATAGTAGGAGAAACATCTTGATGGTCGCAGCAGTTCTACAATGCAGCCAAATGGGTGGTATTTCACTAAGTTTTACTCAGAGGAGACCAACTGAAATGAATGTCCCTAACTTATATTCATTTCAGTGGGTCTACTCTGAACAAAACTTAGTTGGATACTATCCAATTATTCCAAAGGGCTGGAGAGATCTCACTTTCTGGAGCTCTTCAAGCTGTGACTGAACAAGTTGGGGATAATCTGACATTCAATTTTCCTGCAACAAGCAATGGGTTATATATACCTATTTTTCTATATGAAAAGAGAGAGATGTTATATCATACATATATGGAAAACACAGGTATGTGTCTCTGTGTATGTGTGTTGTGTATGTACATACAAATGTAGCATACACCAAATATGTTCCTTGATACTCCAATCATATTAAAGTAATGTAGCTTTAAATACCTCAAAGATGTGTGTGTGTGTGTGTGTGTGTGTGTGTGTGTGTGTTTGTGTGTGTTTGTGTTATAAAGTAAGTAAGTAAGTAAGTAAGTAAGTAAATGTAGGATTTATAATTTCCTTTGGCAAACAGAAGATGCTTCTGTCAAACGTGCAGCAAATTACCGAACATGCAGTCATTGTTCTTCCTCATTTCATTGTTGAGAAGCTTCATGTTTTGACTAACAATTTACGCATAAATCAATCTTGCTGTCTGATGTCATTTCAGGATGTTTATGTAGATGCCACCAAGAAACGGCCCTCAGATCAATTTGCTGCTGTTTCAGGACTACAGTTGAGTTGTCAAAGTGATTTGGAGCAGCAGGAGAACAAGGAGGAGATGGCGCAGACAGCTCCATCTGCAGAGAACAGGATGGCTAAAGGTCAGTTGACCCAAGTTCTGAGAAATGCATGCTGTTCACAGATACCTTGCATGATTTCACCTGGAACCACTGGATCTGTATAAAAGCACAGAAAATACAGAACTCTATAGAATCATAGTGTTAGAAGGGACCCCAAAGGTCCCTTCAGATTCCCATTCATGTGTCTGCCACAGATACATCTGATCATTTGGCAGCAGCATTGAATAAAAGTCACTTTCATACTGCAACAAGAATAGTCAGTGTTATTCACAACAGATGGATCTTTATTATATTTAAATTGAGGCTCCATTTCCCCCCACCACTGTTGCTCAGCCTTGATATTAATAAAAAAAAGTATGTTATTGTGTTAAAACTGTAAATATGTCTTCAGTTTACACTTTTTATTTCCAAAAATGTGCTTAACGTTTATATTGTTTCAAACTTTTAAAGTGCTTCTCAGAGATGCTTGCTATAGACTATGTTCTACAAACGGGAAAGCAGAAAGCTAAGCCTGACAGAACAGCAGCTCTCAGCCATATATGGCTTCCTGGAATTACAACAGGGTGCCTGTGTCTGGTACATCATAATTCTGTGCTCCTCAACCTTTTTGTGCCTGGGGGTACATCTGGAAACCTAAGAATCTGTTGTGAGCTCCTCAAAAGTGGCCACTTTATGGAAGAAAAACTGGCTATGCTCAGAACACCCCCCCCCAAAAAAAACCCCAGGTAAAATACTTACTGTCCCAAACAAAACACATACAAAAAAGCATACTCTCACAAGCAGCAAACAACAACAAAAGCCAAGAAACACATTTTAAAAAACCTGAGAGAAGTAGGGGGCATGACAGATGACAAGGGGAGTGTCTGAATATGCCATGATGCCAAACTGAAGGCCCCAGTCATTGCTGTTGATATGCAATCTGTGTTATAATATTAAGGTTACAACCATGCTTGCTTACTTACTAGATATAACTCCCACTGGAGACATTATACATATGAGTGGGATCAGTGTTTACGAAAGAGTCACTTCCTTGAGAGCAGATTCACAAAGGAAGCAAGATCAGGAACAAATGTGGAGGTCACTTTCAGCAAAGCTCTGGCAATTATCCTTTGATGTACCAGATCTTTACCTGGTCTTTACCCACTACGTAGTCATCTTCAAGGATAAGAAATGACAAGGTTACAAGATTGAGCTTGCTGGGTGGGTAAAACCCAAATCCTTTCACTATTTTGCCATGGATTCCAATGGGAGTCCTGTTTCCAATTACAAAAAATGCTGTGAATAAATATATATGGTTCAGAAAGTAATAATCAGTGGTGTTGGTTTTTATGGGTAAAGCTGAGAGAGTTGTCAGCGTCTTACATTGATGACACACAGTTCAGTTCTCTGCCCATTAATCAAATGTGACTGATTCTAAAGCCTGCTTTATTCATTCTCTGAGGATGTGGTAGATACATCCAATGGGGCACCATAGTGATCCTTGTCCTCATGCGCCCTCCTTATCAACTTCCTTTAAGGCAATTAGAGCTGATGTGCATAAATATAAGTGAGGAGGCCCCACTCACATAAGGAAAAAGGGCTGGGTAGATCACATGAATAGGGCCTGCTTGGGTTGGCGTTTGTGTGTTTAGCCTTATGCATAGTAAGGAACATCCTGAGAGCCCCAGGCTCATTCCAGCACTTTTCTACAGATGATATGCTGAATAGGTTATTGTGTAAGCTGCCAGGGGACTCAAACTCCAGACTCTGGTACAGGATCCCAGTATATTACTCACTATGCCCCTAAGTTGTCCTTCCTTCAGGGCAGCTCTTGGGCAGAGGAAGCGATTGGCCTTTCCGTGCTGCTGCAACAATGGCCAAAGGGATTGCTGCAGCTCATCAGTCCAGTCAGACCAGGTGATCTGGAATCCAGCAGGGGACTGGCTGATCTGTTGTTTCAGGTTTGACTTCTTCTTGGTTGGCCTCAGGCTCATCTGACTGCTGTTTGCTGCTTTGGACACTGATTTCTGCCTGACCCGAATTCTGTCTTGGGTCCCTCTGAGCTTTTACTGCTGCTCTGAATCTTTCCTCAGCATGTGCTGGGACCCACCATGCACACCTCTGACCTTTCCAATGGACCGGTACTTGCACAGCTAACCTAGCAGATCCCTGACACATTGTATGAACTGCCTCCCTGAGAAACATCAGGATTACACATCACAGATGTCCCATAAAACAAAATAAAAAAAATCCTTCCAGTAGCACCTTTAAGACCAACTAAGTTAGTTCTTGGTATGAGCTTTTGTGTGCAAGCACACTTCTTCAGATACCATCATATCTGAAGAAGTGTGCTTGCACACGAAAGCTCATACCAAGAACTAACTTAGTTGGTCTTAAAGGTGCTACTGGAAGGATTTTTTTTATTTTGACTATGGCAGACCAACACGGCTACCTATCTGTAACTGGTCCCATAAAACAGTAGGAGATTGTGCTAATCCCAGCAACTGTCACCCTGCAGCATGAATGCAGAAGACCTTAAGGACACCCTGTGCGAGTCTAACATAACCTTCTGGATTGAAATGCCCATCCCAACTGACTTCAGAAGGACCATGTCGATATCCACATATCTGTATGTTGGCTTCATCTGGATTGTTTGATTGAGCTGCTGATGAACAAAACACTGCTGGCCATCAGCATACAGCTTAAGCCTTTGCGGCTTTGTAGAGAATATCTGCTGAGCTGTTTGTTCATAAATAAACAAGCAGTCATGTCTTATTTCCTTCATAACAGAAATAGAAATGTGTGGGGGTAGTAATTCACAATCAGACTGCTCAGAGGCACGAGGCCAAAGCCAGAGTGCCTGGCTGTGAATTAATACAACATGCCTTGCTCTGGAGTGTCTGGCTGCAATTGCAAAATTATACTATAAAATACACTTTTCCCTCTAGCCTCGTGGTGCTGTCAGCTGCGCAGAGTGTGCCGTCATGTAGCATTTGATTTCTGAGTTGCACAGTGATTTAAGTGCTGCCAAACAAAACCAAAGTAAATAGTCATAGACAAGGTCGTATTCAGTGCCTTCCTTACATGGGTGTATACAGCAATGGGTGTGCCCAGTGAAGGAGCAGTAGCATCATGGGCTGCTCTTGAGAGCCCCACCTAAGTTTCAAAAGTGGCTCCCTGAGTAATATTCTCCTTGAGAAATAAGAAGTCAGCATTACTAACAGTGCAAAAAGCAGCTAGCTGTGTGTGTAGCTGGATCTGTTGGCCAACATCCTATTCCTGAGAGGCTGGTAATGGTGGAATGTTTCATGTACTGTAGACCCCTAACCCCATGTTGTGTCTCCTTTATTTTTAGATTCATCAAAGGGAGTGCTTGCGAAGCACAGAGCAGAAAAGAAACCAAATTCCAGGCCTGACGTTGATGATAAAGATATCAGTGTTACAGAAAGTGTTACCCCCAAAAATCCAGGAGAACACATCTAATGATAATGCAACCTACTTAAGAAGAGGGACAAAAAGTGTGTTTGCCTTGTTATTAGACACCAGTGTAAACCGAAGATGATGGGAGGGGAGGGGAGAAAGGGGTTGTGTAGGCACTTGTACTCACACAGAGCTCTCCTCTCCCCTCCTCTGATCAAGAATATGAGTCTGCCAGGCCCACAGTTCAAATAACACCAAGAAAGGGTTCTGTTCAATGATGTAATCAATTGATTGGCTTCTGTTCTTCAGTGGTTCCTCAAAATGTGCTATGTTATTCTGCCTAGTACAACTAGCCCTTTGGGTTGTACTAGAGCAGCCTTCCCTAAGGTGATGCCCTCCAGATGTTAACTTGTGTCAATCGTAGCCAGCATGGCTATTGGTCAGGGATTATTGAAATTGTAGTTCAAAACATCTGGAAGGCACTAGATTGGGGAAGGCTGTAGTAGTCTATGGTTAAACTAGACTAGGCAAGCAATATGCAGTAGAAAAGGTGTGATTTGCTTTTAAATCCCATCTGCTTCCTTCTTTGGCAGGAGCTCAGCAGAATGCACTCTTCAAGTTACTACATCTGCCTGCAGGCTCTTCTTCTAATTGTGACATTTGCTGTTCAAGCATCAGGCCCTTCAAACCTTTATCCACCTGCCCTTTAAAAGTCCCTGTCAACAGAGAGCAAGCTGCACTTTATTAGCCCTGTTGTTTGAAGGCTTTAGCAACACATGAAAGCAAATACCTTTGCTGTCTCTCAGGAGATTGCTATCAGAGTCCTGGATTATGAACCCATCCCATAAATTACCATCTTCAGTGGCTGAGCCAGCAACCCAGTTGTCTGAGATCATTTGATAAACAAAGGACATCCTAGTTTCTACCAGTCAGTTGGGCTACTTCTGACCTTCAGAGATCTTCCAGACACTCTTTATCTAGCATGCCAAGCATGACTCTAAATAAAGTGCATGAAAAATAAAAATAAAAACCCACACACAATTATTTTCAATGAGAATGATAACATTTGACAGGATCTGATAATGAGTTGTAATATGCTGGGTATAGAAAGTTTTATTTGTGTTTGTGTGTGTGATATCAATTCACAACAATGGCTTTGCCAATGATGAGCCAAGTATTCCAGATGCCTTGATTCTCTCTGAGAACAATTTTTATATGGCGGTGGAGATTTGCAGAAATTAAAGCTCAGACTTTAATGTCAGATCATTTCGAATAATAATAATACACACAAAAAAATATTTTATTATTTATAGAAATCTGTATTGGACAGGTGCTGAAAACAAGACTGTGTAATCCTGGTTTTAAGAGAATACATTAAATTGCCTGAGGAGTTATTTTAGGATTGTTTAAGCTACATAAAAAACAAAAGTAAGCGCAATTGGAGAGTGCTCTTGATATACCGGTAGCTGTTATCAATAATACAAAAGCATTCTGATGAGTCTGAACATGAACGAGTCTTTTGTCCACTTTATTTTTCAGACTCCTCTGAAAACAAAATGATTCAATCTTGTCAGAAGTGATTGTACTGCTGTCCACATCATTGAGTATGAAGGCAGCAAGGCAACGAAAGAAGAAATAGATACTCCAGTGATGGTGAAATGAATGTTGCTGTGCTTTCAAAAACATTGAGACTGAAATGCGGTGATACTGATTTATATTATTGAAGTAAATAGTAAAAAGAGGAAGAAGAAGAGTTACTAAACCTTCAGATAACTTTGGAACAGAACAGCTTCGGAACAGTGGAAGTGCAACCTTGTTACTCTTGCTTGATCTCTCAGTGGCTTTCAGTATTGACCATCGTATCCTCCTGAACCGTCTCTGTGAGTTGGGAGCAGGTAGTAATGTGTTGCAGTGGTACCGCTCCTACCTACATGTCTGGCTTCAGATAGTAGCATTGGCTAGACCCTGTTTTACATGTCTGAATCCTCTGGATTTCTGTTTTATTTGCTTTTATTTGCTTTTAAGTGTTTTTCTATCGCCGTTTTAGGTTGTGTGTGTTTGTTTTAATGATACAGTATATCATTTGCTTTTTAGACTTTTGAGAGATTTTTCAATTTTAAGCAGTTTATAAATGCTTTTTAATAAATAAGTAGGAAGTGCAGCCTACACACACAGCCTTTAGGCTACAATTCTATTGCACACTTAACCTGGGAGTAAGTTCCATTTCACTCATTGGGGTGTACTTCTGAGTCAATAGGCATAATATTACACTGCTACAAAATTGATCAGTGACTATGCTAAAATGCCACCTTACCTACACCTGCAAGAAGCACTGGCCTTGCCCTCTGTTGCACCTAGTAATCTAGTTGCAGAAATGATCCACCTGGCTGTGCTTTGGAGAGTTCTGTGATAAGCAAGTATCAGCAGGTTTCACTTTTCCAAGGCTGGATCTGCAGTGAATAATTGGAAATGCTCCAGTGATTGAATTTTCTCCTGCCATGCCGCTGTCAGGGCATAGGAAGCCTGTCGGATTAAATAGAGAGAAGAAAAAAACAAAGCACAATTCTACTTTTCCTAAAGGGTAGGGGGAACACCACTCCAGACACTGCTTCCTTACAATAGTATCCATAGCAAAAGAGAAAGATGCCTTGGCCCTGTTAGGAATATATCCATAACACAGGGCAGGATGCATGGTGTATAAAGAACTTTGCAATGCTAATTTTCCAAGGGTATATTTGCAGCCCCTGTTCAGATTATCATTGGCAACACCAGTACTCTGTTTGATCCATACTGCCTCAAGTAATATGGCTGACAAATGCAGCTTTGTAAGAACTGTGGGCTGAATGTGTGCAGTTCTGCACATTTCTTCACAAAATAAAGCCTTGCTGATCTCAATGGGACTTGCCAGGTAAGTGTGTTAAGGACTGCATCAGGTTGGTTACACTTGAGTTCCATTGATTTCAGTAGGAACTAAGTCATGACTAGCTTTTCCCATTGATTTCAAGGGAACAAATACACTGTCTGGATGCATGTGTGCTTCTGTGATCAGTTTCTTCAACACATGCAGTAGGATCAAAGCCAGACAGTTCATAGATCAAAATCCCAATGTCTTCGGAAGAAGATGAAGTGTATACTCCCTCTCTGCACAATCTGTGCTAGTAAAGACCTTCTGTATTTAGTCCTAAGCTTCTTCTTTCCAGAAGCAAATCTAGTCTCAAATCCCTGACAATTTCTCTTACTCTTTTTAAAGTGTTGAACATTGTTTGCCCAAGAGTCTGAAGGTTAAAGAATTTCCAGATCCACTACGATTCTCTTCCAAGAGTAATGGGATCAAGAAAAGACTTATCATTAAATGTGCTTCAAGGGGAATATTGTTCTAAACAAAGAATGAAGCTTTTCTAGAACAAAATCTAAAATCTATTTAGGAATAAAAATAAGAAACATTAAAAAATAATCCCAAAATATTGTATCAAACAAAATCAAGATAGCAGTACAAAAATGTCCAATGAAACAGTCATCAATTCTCCTCTTTTTCCATAATTTGCCACAGGCTCTGTTGCTGTGGGTTGCAGAAGGCTACAGAAGAAAATTAAGAAACCTGAATTAAATAATATTAATAATTATGTCACTGATCATTCCCCTCCAAAGTGAATAGGAAATGTAGAGCATGGTGGAAAACTTCATACAGTCATGTAATTGACTAAGCAACATACCTATTTTTATTTATTTATTTTTTAAAAAATCACAAATTATAATTCTAGTTCTATTTATTTCATTGAAAGAAGAAAGCCACCTGCCTCCTTCATTTATTTGTTTGGGTATTTGTTTTGTCAGCTTCTGGGCGGTGGAGGCTTCCTTCTCAGAGACGCTGTGGGATATAATATAAATTAAACACAGAAAAGGTCAAAAACTTGTTTTCAAACTTTTCTCGAGTACAATTAGCGTAATATTTTAACAGCTGGCAGCTGCAGTAATTACTTTTAGATTATACATGGAAATCTGTTGAAATATAATTAGTCTGATCTATGAACCAGGTAATTATAGTAAACACTCCCACATTTTCTTAGACCTCATTAACTTATTTCCTTTTAAAATTGCTAGATAATGACAGTACATTAGAAGTTTATCCATAAAATGACACTGAATAATTGGAACCCATGTCCTGGGACATTAAAGGACAAAGTAGCACTTCAGTGTTCAGTGTCCTGATGCATTTTAAAGTACCAATGCTCATATCAGCAAATAGTGTGTGACTTTGAGAGAGAATGGACACATCAAAGCAGAAACAAGGTGTGAGGGGACAATATGGTTCGTCCCCAATCTCAGCTTGCTCCTAAGAGCCAACTAAAATATTGATATAATGCAAAATGAACGTCTTAATACCCACAAGATCTATTTACATAAGTATGTCATTACAGCATAGCCACCATGGGAATGTGGTTGAAGAGTGATATTAAAATACCTTAATGATAGAATCTTCTAGGAATGTACAAGAGCTGCCCCAATATTATTTTCATGGAGAAAACATTTTGGCTTCTGCATATGACACAGGAAGACTCAAAGTACATCTTGTGTATTATACATGTTACCAGGGCAGGCAGAGGAAGAAATATGAGACAATGGTATCTTTCTTGCCTGGAGCCCCCAGTTCCTTCCCTTGGCAGTGTGGGGCTTTGGAACTATCTCCCACAATTATGGTGAATGGATTTGTGTGACATTGCAAGTTGACTAGCTTTTGGGTTTGAACTGTTGGTGACAACTAATTGACATTTCTTTAAAGTCTTCCAGAACAGGAAAGTTCTCATAAAAGAAAGCTATCCACTTCCTAAAAACTTTTCCCCCTGAAATAATATGACAGCAGATCCAAACCTTTAAGAAGGCTGCTGTGCCTTTGAACTACATGGAGGGTTGAAATTCTACTAGATGTGACTTTTCATATTCCTATAGCATGGTGGTGGGGCCATACGGTGCCATTTTCCTTTTTGTGTCTTTGAAAGTCACAGGAGCTCTGTCAGGAGATGGGCTTAGCATTGTCGCCTTTCCTATAGACAATGGCACTGCATGTAGAATAGTAATGTGACCAATATAAAACAACAGGTGGATATTTGCCCATCACTGCATTTTCACTGTCAGGAAAAGCTTCACCTGTCGAAACTTAGCACATAAATCAATGAGCAAAAAAGCAATGAGTGAAGATTTTATACTGCGGGTGTAAACAGGCACAGGATGAAGGAAGTAACCTGAGTGCTGACTACATATGGACCTGGCATCCTCATGTGATACAACTGCAGGGCTTTCAAAGCCTCCTGGCAGGGCTCCTGTGTTTAAGAGAAATGGTGCGATGCAAAACCAGCAAGTTCAAACTTCCTCAGCACTAAGGCTTATAACGGGCTTTACTTGTTAAATTTTGTGGCATTATTGAAGACAGAAAAGGGTGACGCTAATTCTACTGGCAGGACAGTCCATGTGTGTGGTGCAATGTCCATGAGAAGAAAGTTGAATGTTCTAGAAAGCAAAAGAGCTGCTTGTCTTTTAATCTCTCTTGTTTCAGTTGTGCTTCCCCACCACCACCCATGGATTATTGAGGGTTTGGGGTTTTTTTAACTATGAACTGTAAGCTACTCTGGACATTTCATTTGGCTGCGTACACACCTTACATTTGAAGCACACATCCCCAAGGGATTCTGAGAACTGCAGCTCTTTATAGACAGTTCCCAGGAGACTTCTCCTTGTTTTGCAGAGGATGTGTTTCAAATGTTTGGCGTGTACACAGCCTTTGTCTAGGGCAGGCTTCCTGAAACTCGGCCCTCCAGATGTTTTTGGCCTACAACTCCCATGATCCCTAGCTAGCAGGGCCAGTGGTCAGGGATGATGGGAATTGTAGTCTGAAAACATCTGGAGGGCTGAGTTTGAGGAAGCCTGGTCTAGGAATAGTTAAGGCAAAAGGCCTTAACTAATCTAATCTAATCTAATCTAATCTAATCTAATCTAATGATTAGAAGTGATAAATTCATTGTGGGCCTTTTAATCCCACCCAGACTTATAATGCCACCATTGTTGTTTTTTAAAGAAGATAGCATACTTCTTCTTCTTTCTCTTCTTTGGCGATTGTAACCGAGTAAGATTGTCTTCCATAAACATGGTTTTAACAATGAGTCCATAAGTGACTGTAGAGGCCAATTCTGGACCCACAAGTCCTTCCACAGTGGGGACATTGGTTCCCGGGTGGGAGTTGATCACGGTGTGGATTTGCCAAGCGTGCCTTCCTCTTAGCACGTTTCTCCCTTGCGTTCTGAGTTCACGTGTCTTCAAGGTCCATGACACCTTTGGTAAAGGCTGTTCTCCTACTGGATGCTCCTTGAGGGCTCACTTGTGGTGAAGCAGAGCATGTTGCCGCTTTCCCATACCAGCAATTTTCCCCTCTGTGCAGACATAGTCACATCACAACCCAACATCACCTCACTTGGGTGATACCTTGCCTGTGCAATCAGCAGCCAATGAAATATAACAGGATGGAGAGACAAGAGTGCAAGACTTGTCATTTTAGCTATATATCTCCAAAGAAACGGGGAGGGAGTGCAGGTCTTTTTCTTCTTTTGGTAGCAGCACCTGTCTGTAACACCATCACATCTATTTTTGTCACACAAGACAGTAGCAAGAATCACATGAGCTTCATGGCCTTTGACAGGGACCTAATTCTCACATTCAACAGAATGAAGTGTGAATGAGGTGAAGACTTCTGAGCTAGTAGAAGAAATGGCACCATTACAGAATGCAGATAGGGGAGAATTTGAAATATGAACCCTGTGTGTTAGAGGTATCGATGTTGGGAAACTGGTGAAAATGGAAGTGGGAGCAAGAATCGCCCATGTTTACTTATTTGTCCCACATCTGGAATGTAATCCAGCCTACCTAAGTAATTAAGTAAGTTACATATTTTTGTCACAGCAATCAGCAAGACAAATAGTGTAGTTTTTGGTAGAGGACAAACTGCAGTGGAACAGAAACAAGGCTGCATGCAACAAATATAGAGCGGAACAGAAAATGATGCCTACTTACACCCCCCCAGTTAGAGATGGGAATTCTGTGAGTCTGGCCTGCAGCTGACCATAGGCCATGTTGACAGAGGGTGATGGGAGTTGAAGTCCAACAACATCTAGAGGGTCTCAGGTTTCCCACTCCTGCTCTATAAGAAAAGACAAACAAATACAACAGGGAATGGCTGATCTACACCCACACCCCAAGGTGCTGCTATTTATTTATTACTTGCAAGGTGCCTGTTTTTATATGGTAGAGTATTCAAAGCAACCATCCCAAACTTTTTCTGAAGTGACAGAGTGCATTCTGCTGCCTCATTCTGTGAGTGTAGACCAGTCCCGGTTCCTCAAAATGAAAGAATATGTAGGCCTTTAGTCCCTCTAGGAATAACATTTTGGCAAGCAATTTTTCCTCAGGTTATTTAAGCCTACCAGTCAGAACAAGGGAGTAACTTCAAACAGTGATAGAGCGTCTAAATCCTTCCCAGGATTCAGTACTGTGTTCTGAAGCAAAGTGTTTCTATGGCTTTAAGTGAGTGAATCAATTGAAATGCATACACTTAAGCTCACAAAAGCAGAATATGAACTTGTTTTGTATGAAGGTGAATAGAAAAACCAAAAACTCTTTTGCTGAAGTTGCTGAAATTCCCAAATAAACAATTTCAAAGTCTTGACAGATCACATTTCATTTCATGAGGAAGAAATATATTATTACAGTATATGATATTTTTCACTGCCTGAAAACAGAGAAAATCAGCATTCAAATTCAGCTCTATTTATTTGCTTTATTATTCATTGATGAAGACCGATTAACGGAATTTAATTTATATTTTTGGTATGGCATTTTAATTTGGTGCAGATAAGCTTCAACAGGGGGACTAATTGAGAAGCCTGGTCTTCTAAGCCATATGGATCCCAGTGGAGTGAGCTTGACTTCATCCAAACACTGATACACCATTAAGGAGGAAACTAAAATAGTTATTGTAGAGCTCCAGAGATTAAAGACTAGAAATATAAAGGTGCGGTCAAGCACAATCTGTTTTGTGCTGGGTACTTTATAGGTGTGAGGGGGAAAAACTATCCATGCTGGCAATTTCTGTAAAACAAAACAAAGCTGCACTTGAAAGAAGAGGTGTTAACATTCAGTTTTGTCTGTGAAGTAGGCATGGCTAACCTGTGGCCCTCCAGCGATTGTTGGACCCTAGTTCCCATCAACTCCAGCCAGCATGGCCAGTGGTCAGGGATGATGAAAACAGGGATCCAACAACATCCATAGATTCCCTACCTCTGTGGAAGTAAGTATATCCATTGGCTGGAAGGAGTGTGGGTGGGTATTTTGATGGTATGCCATGTGAATCATAGAATCATAGAGTTGGAAGAGACCACAAGGGCCATCGAGTCCAACCCCCTGCCAAGCAGGAAACACCATCAGAGCACTCCTGACATATGGTTGTCAAGCCTCTGCTTAAAGACCTCCAAAGAAGGAGACTCCATCACACTCCTTGGCAGCAAATTCCACTGTCGAACAGCTCTTACTGTCAGGAAGTTCTTCCTAATGTTTAGGTGGAATCTTCTTTCTTGTAGTTTGGATCCATTGCTCCGTGTCTGCTTCTCTGGAGCAGCAGAAAACAACCTTTCTCCCTCCTCTATGTGACATCCTTTTATATATTTGAACATGGCTATCATATCACCCCTTAACCTCCTCTTCTCCAGGCTAAACATGCCAGCTCCCTTAGCCGTTCCTCATAAGGCATCGTTTCCAGGCCTTTGACCATTTTGGTTGCCCTCCTCTGGACGCGTTCCAGTTTGTCAGTGTCCTTCTTGAACTGTGGTGCCCAGAACTGGACACAGTACTCCAGGTGAGGTTTGACCAGAGCAGAATACAGTGGCACTATTACTTCCCTTGATCTAGATACTATACTCCTATTGATGCAGCCCAGAATTGCATTGGCTTTTTTAGCTGCCGCGTCACACTGTTGGCTCATGTCAAGTTAGTGGTCAACCAAGACTCCTAGATCCTTTTCACATGTACTGCTCTCAAGCCAGGTGTCACCCATCTTGTATTTGTGCCTCTCATTTTTTTTGCCCAAGTGCAATACTTTACATTTCTCCCTGTTAAAATTCATCTTGTTTGCTTTTGTCCAGTTCTCTAATCTGTCAAGGTCGTTTTGAAGTGTGATCCTGTCCTCTGGGGTGTTAGCCACCCCTCCCAGTTTGGTGTCATCTGCAAATTTGATCAGGATGCCCTTGAGTCCATCATCCAAGTCATTGATAAAGATGTTGAATAAGACCGGGCCCAAGACAGAACCCTGTGGCACCCCACTAGTCACTCTTCTCCAGGATGAAGAGGAACCATTGATGAGCACCCTTTGGGTTCGGTCAGTCATCCAGTTACAAATCCACTGAGTGGTAGCATAGTCAAGACCGCATTTTACCAGCTTCTTTACAAGAATATCATGGGGCACCTTGTCAAATGCCTTGCTGAAATCAAGGTAGCCTACATCCACGGCGCTCCCTTCATCTACCAGGCTTGTAATTCTGTCAAAAAACAAGATCAGGTTAGTCTGACATGACTTATTTTTCAGAAATCCATGCTGACTATTGGTGATCACAGCATTCCTTTCTAGGTGCTCACAGACTGTTTGCTTAATGATCTGCTCCAGAATCTTCCCTGGTATTGATGTCAGACTGACTGGGCGGTAATTATTTGCGTCCTCTCTTTCCCCTTTTTGAAAATAGGGACAACATTTGCCCTCCTCCAGTCTGCCGGGACTTCGCCTGTTCTCCAGGAATTCTCAAAGATGACTGTCAGTGGTTCTGAGATCACATCTGCCAGTTCTTTTAATACTCTTGGATGCAGTTCATCTGGCCCTGGAGACTTGAATACATCTAAACTAGCCAAGTATTCTTGTACTATCTCCTTAGTTATTCTGGGCTGTGTTTCCTCTGCTGAATCATTTGCTCCAAATTCTTCAGGTCGGGCATTGTTTTCTTTATCGGAGAAGACTGAGGCAAAGAAGGCATTGAGGAGTTCAGCCCTTTCTGTGTCCCCTGTTTGCATTTCACCATCTTCTCCTCTGAGTGACCCCACTGTTTCTTTGTTCTTCCTTTTGCTACGAACATACCCATAAAAGCCTTTTTTGTTGCTTTTAACCTCTCTAGCATGTGATATTTTCAGATTTCATTGATCCTGTCATTTACTGATTATGCTAATTCTAAAAAATCCTACTCAAGACCTTGGAGAAGCAGGAGTAGAAAGTGCCAGTGAATACAGAAAAATACAAGGCAGAACTTCCAAGACATGGAATATCTCATTTTTGAAAGTGAAATGTCAGCACAGCTGCATAAAATGAGAAAAAAATCCACAGGAGACATATCAGGTCAAAAAAGCCATATAAAACATTAAAATGAGTCATATGTACTTGAACCATTGTTAATTTACTGGATGCAATAGTTGCTTCCAAAAAGAAAATCACAAGCTGATGTATATACGTCATCCTCACAGAGCTAAATGCCAAACTACTTGCATTTCCCCCATAGCAAATAGTGTCCCTGGGTGGTGGTGGTGGGTGTTCAATTCATTCAGGATTGGAAGTGGAGCGGGGGGGGGGGGAATTAATCTTTAGCTGAGACCTTTGTCTCTCATGTTGCGGATGAGAGGCTCATATAAGTAGATGTGTTCCCTGAGACAGTGAGAACCCAAGGCACTTTGAGCTTTAAATAATAAGGTAAAGGTCCAGTCGCGGACGACTCTGGAGTTGTGTGCTCATCTCACTCTATAGGCCGAGGGAGCCAGTGTTTGTCTGCAGACAGCTTCCAGGTCATGTGGCCAGCATGACTAAGCTGCTTCTGGCGAACCAGAGCAACCCATGGAAACATCATTTACATTCCCACTGGAGCGGTACCTATTTATCTACTTGCACTTGACTTGCTTTTGAACTGCTAGGTGGGCAGGAGCTGGGACCGAGCAATGGGAGCTCACCCCATTGTGGGGATTTGAATCACCGACCTTCTTTCTGATCGGCAAGCCCTAGGCTCTGTGGTTTAGACCACAGCGCCACCCACGTCCCTTTTAAATAATAACAACATATCAAATTTGGGCACCAAAACATATAACCAATCTATTTTGGAATAAACTGAACTAGTTTAGGTTTATGAGTCCAGTTCCAAGGCATGACTAGTTCAACCCCTCACTAATTTAGTCCTTAGGTGTTCTCTCAACTAGATATATTTTATTTTGCTTCAGTCAAAGCTTCTAAGAAGCAGAATTCTCAATAATCCTCGAGAAAGCTGTTTTGCAAAGCACTGCTAATCTGTACCACAAGATGGTGCTGTGTGACACATTTTACAGCTGATAGGGACAAGCAGCGCATCCATAGTTTTATAAGCACATTGGGTCTAAAATGCTTTCGTGCTTCACAGCTCCCCCCATCCCGCCTCTCCAAATGTTGTGTTAGCTTTGTATTCTTTTTTTATTTATGTAAGTGAATTCAGAAGTTAATATTTATCTAACAAGATTAAGATGCTGCCTGGTTATACTAAAAACCCAGAGCAGTTTGTAACTCTCCCAAGGCTACACTCTTCACTTTGTTACACAAATGTTTTTGCCAGGCTGGAATGCTTCCATGAACTCTTGCTTGTCTGAATGGAGAATAGAGAGGGGTGTGTGAGTGTATTTCAAAACTAGCCTAGTGTAGAAATGCAATGTTACATTTGCTGCTTCATACACTTTTGACCTTTCAAACCACAAGGAAGGATGGGGGAGGGGGTGTTTTGCAGTTCCTTGATAAAGACAAATCAGGTTTCATTTTCAGCTTCATTTTATTTATTTATGGCAGGCTTCCTCAAACTCAGCCCTCCAGGTGTTTTGAGACTACAATTCCCATCATCCCTGACCACTCGTCTTGCTAGCTAGGGATCATGGGAGTTGTAGGCCAAAAACATCTGGAGGGCCAAGTTTGAAGAAGCCTGATTTATGGCATTTAACAAGTCACTGTGTATAGGTCTACTCAGAATGAAGTGCCAGGTAAGTGTAAATAGGGTTGCAACCTTAATCCCATATAGATAAGCCTAAAACTGGTGAATTGCTAAGAAATGCAACCAACTAGCAAACGTTGATTCACTACTAAGCAGATAATTAAAGGAATTATCTCCCCCCCCCCCCTCGAGACAAGTTTCGCAAGTTTCTCTAAATCACACTTTCAATAAGTTTGCGGCCAATTTCTCTTCCTCCTTCGGTAGCCATGGCAGCCTTCCAAATCAGCAGCAAAAGGTTTCCTGTAAAAGAAAGGTTTTATTTATTTATGTGAGGATTTATCTTCCACTTTCCAGTTCAACAAATTGTTAAGTGTGAATTTCTGTTTAATTCTTACATGCTGGTATTTTGAGAGCTAATTTTATTGTGTGCTGTTATATTCTAATAGATTATTGAATATTACATTATTTTGTTTGTTTTAAAGTTATGTTTTTATTATGACTTTTTGTGTTGGATCAGATTGTTATAAGGTGCATGATCTTTGTTGTACATTTTGTTGTTTTCTTCAGCTTGTAAACTGCATTGTGTATAGTCAGTGCTTTTTTTCTTAAAATGTTTAGGGGTACTCTCCTTTTCCTACTCATATTGAAATACTGCCCCTCAATGAGGCCAAACTTAGATTCACAAAATGTATAGGGGTATGCATACCCCTGCCCCCCCCAAAATGCACTGTGTATAGTTAAGATAGAAAGGTGGCATACAAATTAAAAGTTTAATGAAATGAAATGTTTATGCAGGCACTGAATGGCTTGAAGATACTGGTCCTGGACCATGCTGTTTGTTTGTTTGTTGTTTGTTCATCCATAGCACTCAAGTATCTTCCCATCCTATTATATTTTGCTTTTGATCTGAGATGGAAGGCTTTGAGCTATATATCAGGTAGGATTTTCAGGAACAGGACCTTGCAGATCAGAGTTCAAATCTCTCCACGGCCATGACATTAACTAGGTCAGTCATCGTGTCTCAGCCTAATCTGCTTTACTCACTGAAGGAAAAGTGGATATGAGTGTAAAAATAAAATAAATATAAAAAGCAAAAAGTTGCTTTTTTCTCATTAATGCCACAAGATGGTGCCATGCAACGCCAATTTTATAGCTATCTGAACAGCTGTGTGGAGAAGTGGAGCAAAAGACCATTATAAAGCAGATAAAGCATGAAACCTCAGCTTGGTGAAATGCGTATTTCCCTCTGAAAATGAATCACCTCCTTTACAGGTTTCCCTTCTTCTGTGTCATTTATTTTTGGGAATACAATGAAGTTTATTTTTGGCTTCCAGTCCTGCCTGCCTTAATGGAGGCAGCCCCCACAACAGCGGGGGATTGTTGGCAAATGAAAAACAAGGATAACAGAGGATAAATCATCCTTGCAAATTCCCACCAGGGACAGGGGGAATGGACTTCACTCACAGTTCATCTCAGTACCTGGCTCTTGTTTGGGCATGGGAGGCAGGGAGGCGCTGAGTGCAAAAGCACCTCACCTGGTGAAAACCCTCCTACACCGCTATTAAGAAGCAGAGGTTCACTGTTTAACTAGATCTTTAATTGACTTTAAAGAACCGGTGTGTGATGGAAAAGGGTTGCAACAACATCTGCCAGACACTGAAGGCAGGAGGAAGAAACTGCACGCAGAAGAAAAACCGGAGGCAACCCTAGTATTTATGTTACATGAACATATACAACTGCGTGTATATGTGTGGTGCTGGGAAATAAATATTTTGATTCAACCTCAAAAATGGTAAGAGAAAGCTGGAGAGTCTTCATGGCTCATGAGGAGACCCTCCCTGGAGCCTGAAGAGGATGTTGGTGAAGGCAGAGACTGGAGGCGCAGCAAACTTTGTTTGGGCTGCTCAGCCTCCCTGCCTAACAGCTGATGTGTGGGGTAGTGCAGAAGCAGCTACCACTTTCCTCCAGCCTCCTACCGGCCCCAGAGCTTCAATTCTAGTTGTGCACTGTGTGGTTGTCCAAACACCTACCTGTTTTCTCATTGACTCTACTCAGAGCACCAAGTAGAAACAGCACTTTATTCTGCTCAGGTGTGAAGTCTGCAATGAA